>NC_045545.1:5675166-5725166 GCF_009769535.1 Thamnophis elegans
TCGAAATATTTTAGAACCTCTTCTGTAGGTGTGGCCTGCTTTGTGGGAGTGGCTTGCCGGCCATGTGACCTAGTGGGAGTGGCTTGTCAGTCATGTGACTGGGTGGGCATGGCCAACTTGTAAAATGTAGTGAAACTCACTTAACAATGCTCTTGCTTAGCAACCCAAATTTTGGCTCAGAAACACTGGCATTTGAAGCATGCAGGTCTTAAAGTTGTCAAGTTACAAGACCCTTGCACCCCTAACCCTTTAGAAAAAAAACCCAGGGGTGTTCAAACTTGACAGCTTTAAGACTTGTGGCCCAGCAGGAGCCGTTGGAGCAGCCATCAGACTCCGACAGCGAGGGGCCCTATGAGTCAGTTCTGGAGGATGTGGAGGACCCTGGATAGGGTTCCGACTCCGAGCAGGGCACAGAGAGGCTGGTTAGCCACCAGGAGGCGCCTGAGCCTTGGAGCAGTGGGGAGGAGACAAGGGAGAATGATCCAGACGTCATGCATTGGAGCAGTGGGGAGGAGACAAAGGAGGTGGTTCTGGATGCCAGGTAGATCGACATAGAGAGCAGCTACGCAGTTACAAAAGTTAATTGGACCCAGATGATTGTAATTAGGCTCCTCTCAAGATTGTATTTAAAGAGAAACTGGGAGGAGCCTGGTTTTGCAGGATTCAACGTCATTCCTAATGCTGGAGAAGCTGTTATCTGTCGAAGTCTGAGTTGCTGGCAAGGTTTTTATCTGTTTGTGATGCTTGGCTTTCAGCCACCGAGATTTTGGTTTCTTGCTAATAAAGTGCTGTGACATTCCAGTTAAGCTTGTCTCGGCATTCGTTACTGGATGGAGGAGGGGGTCAGAACAATATACTATATAGAATAACAAGCAGTACACATCTCACTTTATTTATCATCTTAAATGTTCTATATATGCCCATGATTCATATATTTTTACCCATGCTTAACTGTCCTTCTATTGTCATATTCAATCAATCAGCAACTCAATTTTATTGTCATATTTAGGAATAAACCCCTTATCTTAGCTTTATATTTTCCCATATAACAATTTCTAGTTGTCTGATTTTTTCCTAGTAAGTCTTTTGCCCCACTTCTCTGTTCCTGCCTTCTCCCTTTTCTTTGTTTTGACACGTCCACCCTCTTCAATTTTCCCCACTCCACCGTCAAAAATATATTTTATATTTCTCTTTGTTGGGGCATAACCTCCTACTTCAATTTTTCTTATGCCACTGTCAACCTCTGAAACATCTTTTGACTGCTTTTTATTCCCTTTTGTTGGGACACATTTCCCCTTTACCATTTTCCCTATACCACTGCCAAGCCCAATGGAGTTTTTGTCTGCTTTTTATTTCCCACTGTTTCTACCCCTTCATTATCTTTCCCCCATTCTTCTTTCCCTTTTTCTTTAAATACCTGTTTCTCTGGGTTCAGGATTCTATTTAGGCTTGATTTTAATGAATTATGCATATTTTTTTAATAATTTCACGTAGTTCTTCAAATTCCCAGCTTTCAATGATGTCCAGTTCCAAAGTTACAGTTAGTTATACAGCTCTTCTTTCAGAGTTCTGGTCCACCTTAAATTTATCTACTTCAGCTGCTGTGGGAAAGAGCGATGGGAGCCATCTTGGTCTTTTTTTCTTCCTTAATGTCCAGTTCCAAAATTGCAGTTAGTTATACAGATCTTATTTCGAGGTTCTGGTCCACCTTAAATTTAGCTAATTCAATTAATGTAAAAATGGAATAGAAGCTGGAGCCATCTTGATCTTTTGCAGAAAAAAGAAGAACTTCGTAGTTTCCCGGTTCTTGATTTTGTTATTATTTTTTCCCTTGCTACCTTCCACGTCTGGTTGGTTATAGCTGCTCAATATGTATTAATTGGAACAAACTTGCGAACAGCCAGACTCGGGCATGTTTCTCTTCACCTCCTGTTTTACCAAATTCTGATTTATGGCAGTTGGTTAATTAAAACTTCCTGCACAGTCAAGATTAGGTTATCGGTTATCAGTGAGAAGATAGTGCTTTTCTCTTGATTTTTTTCCCCTTGTTGCATTTCATCTCTCATTAATTGGAGTTGCTTAAGATATATTAGTTGGGAGAAGTTCAGACGAAATAAAGCCCTCGGAATGTTTGGTTTCTATTTCAAATCCAAAACCAAATTTAAAGTTTGTATTCGAGTGGGTTTGTCACTTCTCTGCTTTCTCCCTTTCTGTCCAAATTGTTTCAAACAAATAGATTTGGGGGGGGGGCTAGTGTTTCAACCCTCCATTTTCCCTTTCTTTCCTTTTGCCAAAATCCAGATCTGTCTATTAATATTATTTGTACCCTCAAGATTCTTTGCCTTTTCCAAGTTTTGATTTATGACTGTGGGTTAAATAAATGTTCTTACCGGTCTTTCATCTCGTCTCCTGCACACTCCTGTTCAGTAGCTTTGGCTGGAAGCCAGCTTCTAGTGCAGCCATGTTGCCATGCTGCTGCCCCTACTCCAAGTCAGAGGGCAAATCTCCAACCTGCGAGAGACCTGTTGCCTGGGTCTGACAGCAATAGCAATAGCAGTTAGACTTATATACCGCTTCATAGGGCTTTTAGCCCTCTCTAAGTGGTTTACAGAGTCAGCATATCGCCCCCACAGTCTGGGTCCTCATTTCACCCACCTCGGAAGGATGGAAGGCTGAGTCAACCTTGAGCTGGTGAGATTAGAACCGCTGAACTGCAGATAACAGTCAGCTGAAGTGGCCTGCAGTACTGCACCCTAACCACTGCACCACCTCGGCTCTAATGAGATGCTGCCCCTTATTCCCCCCCCTCCTACAGGGGGTTTCTGATCCAAAAAGGATCTTGGAATAGGTTTGTCAGACAAGGTTCATGTGAGCTCTTGAGAGCTCACCCACACCTCGCCACGTCTGTTCAGACTGGAGAACTTCCGGTCGAATCCTTTCTTTTTCAATCTTGACTTCATTGTTCTGTTGTTTTCTTTAATACAGTAATTATATTATTCAGCTGTCTTTCATCTAACTATAATAAACAAGCCATTTATCTTGTTTAGAATGTTTCTTGAATTAATGTAGCATCGTGCATGCCAGTGGCTTTTGAACTTCATGAATCTTCACTGGGTCAACTAACTCTTGAAAGGTTTTAATGGTTAATTTTATGCCAGGCCTTTAATTTGAGTCATGTCATAAGCAATTGCTATATTAAAAAAAAAAAAAGAATTCCTTACGACTGCTTCAAAATCATCCCACAGTGTAGTCATTTGTATAACAAGGCCGAATCTGTATTTCAAATTATCTAGAGCACTTATCATCATAAAACAAAAACAAAAAAGTTAATTTCTTTATCTTTTATGCAATATTCAGTTGAATTTGTCCAGTGTTTGAAATATACTTTTTTATTTTCCATTTTCATAACATACAATCACATGTATACTATTACATAGCCAATATCCTATTGTATTAAGTAGTAATTACATCAGTTGCTCTTGCCATCAACACCCAGAAAGATAAAAAAAACCCATTATTAGCTCTTCTGCTCTCCATACACCTCTTTCTTCTACCTCTCCCCTACCTCCTTTCTTCCCTCCATCATCCTTTTATACTCTACTTCCCCTTCCTTTCTCTTTCTCCTCTCTCTTCATTCCACTCCTCCTTATCCTCCTCATCTTCCCCCCTTACCCTCTCTCCTATCCCTCTCTTCCCATCTTTCTTCTCTCTTCTGTTTCCCACTCTTCCTCTCATTGGTGTATTTCTATGGCATTTGTCCATAGTGTTATAACTGGGATAGAATTTGAAAACATTAACATTTTCAATCTGTTGTTTTTATTTATTTATTTGTTTGTTTGTTTGTTTGTTTATTTATTTATTTATTTATTTATTTATTTATTTATTTGTTTATTTATTTATATTTTATGCAACTAAAGATTTCACGTATGTGCCTCTGGTTATCTCACAATGTTACAATTAATTAATTATAATTTGTATTAATTAAAAATTAATGAAAGGAAATACACTATTATAAAACCAAGCGCATCTGGAAAAAAAAGATTTCAAAGTCACATTTCAATATTCAACATAGCCAAGTAACCAAGCTATGTGTTAGGGCCTTATGGAAGACTAATGGGGATGAGGCCAATATGATCTTTGAGAATTTTCTAGAAAAAACATGATAGAAAACTGTTCATGGCCCATGTAGAAGTAATTGGAAAGAGATAATCCCGCAACTAACTCAGCCATTTAGAGTGCCAGCTGACTCCATCCAGCCACCTCATTCTCTGTCATCCCCTTCTTCTTTTGCCCTCAATCGTTCCCAGCATTAGGCTCTTCTCCAGTGAGTCCTTCCTTCTCATTAGGTAGCCGAAGTATTTTGAGTTTCATTTTCAGGATCTGGCCTTCTAAAGAGCAGTCAGGACTGATCTCCTCTAGGACTGACCGGTTTGATCGTTTTGCAGTCCAAGGGACTCGCAGGAGTCTTCTCCAGCACCATAGTTCAAAGTCCTCAATTCTTTGGCTCTCAGCCTTTCTTATGGTCCAACCTTCACAGCCATACATTGCAAGTGTTAAAACTATAGCTGTGACTATATGCACTTTTGTTGGCAGGGTGATGTCTCTGCTTTTTAGTATGCTGTCTAGATTTGCCATAGCTTTTCTCTGGAGGAGCAAGCCTCTCTTAATTTCTTGGCTGCAGTCCCTATCTGCGGTGATCTTGGAGCCCAGGAATATAAAATCTGTCAAACTTCTTTATTTAAATTTCCAACACATCGGGAAATTACTAGTATAGATATTTGAATACTTTTCACTAGAATGCACCGAGGCTCAGATGAGGCAGGGGTGGATTCCTGCCAGTTCTAATCTCTTCTATAGAAGAGGTTCCACAAATCTACAGTGCCGTTTAGAACCAGTTCCAGCTCCCTCCCCACTCCCATCCGCACTTCATCAAGATGAAGAGCGAGAGGAGGAATTCTGGGAGTTGAAGTCCACAAGTCTTAAAGCTGCCAAGTTTGAACACCCCTGGGGTTTTTTTTTCTAAAGGGTTAGGGGTGCAAGGGTCTTGTAACTTGACAGCTTTAAGACTTGCACACTTCAATGCCAGAGTTCCTGAGCCAACATTTTGGTTGCTAAGCAAGAGCGTTGTTAAGTGAGTTTCACCACATTTTACAAGTTGGCCACACCCACCTTGCCACATGAGTTCCAAGCCACTCCCACTCGGTCATATGGATGACAAGCCACTCCCACACAGTCATATGGCTGGCAAGCCACTCCCACTTGGTTACATGGCTGGCACGCCACTCCCATAAAGCAGGCCACACCTACAGAAGAGGTTCTAAAAAATTTTGAAACCCACCACTGAGATGAGGTCAATATTAGACATCCAAGAGCATGTACATGGTGGTGTCACATTATAAAGCCTGGTGTGGGACAAAGAACAAAAGACTCTGTGTCAAGATGTCATCAAATTTACACTGCCATTTCTTCATTGTGGTTACCTATGGTTGCTTATAGAGATCAGACATCTATGCATTCTTAACAATTCATCTAGAACAGAATAAATTTTGAAAGAATAAATCTTTTGTATTCATCCACAAAGGACTTAATAATCATAACAAAGTCTGAACAACTGAGAGATTGAGAAAAGCACACACCCTAAACATAAAAGAAGCAAAAAATAGACCTTGGGTAATTAAGACGTAATTTCCCACAAAAGTGATGTTGAAACTCATAACCAATGTCAGGTTAATGGAAAGCAAATTTGATTTTGTTTTGTTTTCTCTGATATTTGAACGTCTGCATATCTCCGGTTCCTTTCACACCATTTGTGGAGAAATTTACTAATTTACTAAGGGCTTGGAAAGACCAAACTGCGTGCATTTTTCAAATTAGCAATTCTGAGGATGGACAGGACTGTGTTGCACCAGCCTGTATCCACCAGGAAGTAAGAGTTAATTCAGTAGACCCGATAGAGCTGAGATTATAAATGACTTAGCAATAGCAATTAGACTTATATACCACTTCATAGGGCTTTCAGCCCTCTCTAAGCGGTTTACAGAGTCAGCATATTGCCCCCAACAACAATCCGGGTCCTCATTTTACCCACCTCGGAAGGATGGAAGGCTGAGTCAACCTTGAGCCGGTGAGATTTGAACAGCCGAACTGCAGAACTGCAGTCAGCTGAAGTAGCCTGCAGTGCTGCATTTAACCACTGCGCCACCTTGGCTCTTGTAAGCTTCATCTGAGATGTTTCAAAACTAAACAGTAACTGTCCTTTATCAGAGAGAAAATTAATGTACATAAATCGCTTGTAGATTGTCATGTCCCATGTGCTACCAGGGCTCTGCTGTTCCTGGATGGGATGATAATTTTATGCTAAACTTCAACTTTGATATTAAATATCATTCAACCTTTGAAGGAATGACTTTTTTGCCTGGCCCAATTCAATTGATATAAATGGAGATCTCATTTACATGATGATTCCCCCCCCCCAAATTATTCCTGTCAATTTGGCAAGTTCTTAAAATAACAACTTAAACCAAACTCATACCATTTTCTTTAAAAGAAAGGGAGAGAAGCCTTATTTTCAGACAGCACTTTGAAAGCCATTTATCTCAGATGCACTGGCATTCAGCAGTATAATTTGTTATTTCAAGTGACCTATGGAATCTTTCTTTGCTAGGAAAGGATAAAACAAACTTTCTCCACATAATTTATCTCGTTCACATTATTTTTTTAAAAAATGGACCTGCAATAGGAACAGCAATAGCAGTTTGACTTATATACCGCTTCATAGGGCTTTCAGCCCTTTCTAAGCGGTTTACAGAGTCAGCATATCGCCCCCACAGTCTGGGTCCTCATTTCACCCACCTCGGAAGGATGGAAGGCTGAGTCAACCCTGAGCCAGTGAGATTTGAACCACTGAACTGCAGATAACAGTCAGCTGAAGTGGCCTACAGTTCTGCACCCTAACCACTGTGCCACCTCGGCTCTATAAGATGTTCAGCTGCACATAATGCAGCCATGATTAAAGTAGCAATTGTTGCATGGATATAATGTGTAAAAGGCACCCATGCAACCATTATGCGTGGCCTGAAATAACAAGAAAGGAATGGACAACAGTCATCTTCAAGCATTCCTCTAAATGGATGAAGATTTGAAGCTATGTAGAGAACAGGTTCAGGGAAGCCGCAACATTTTCGAGTTGAGCAAAGAGATTAGAAGGGGAACCGTATCACATTCATCTCAATGCAAGTATCTAAGATCTTGAATTGCACAGAGGGCAGGTGGCATTTGAGAAGAAGGATTGGGCAATATCGATCACCAGCACTGAAGAATGATGTCAGCTTTCAGTGTAGCTGGGTTTGGGTTACAATATAAAAGCAAACATAATCTCTTTCGTTGCCTTAAGGGTCCAAATACCCTGTTTCCCCGAAAATAAGACCTCCCTGAATAATAATAGCAACAGCAATAGCAGTTAGACTTATATACCTCTTCATTGGGCTTTCAGCCCTCTCTAAGCGGTTTACAGAGTCAGCATATTGCCCCCAACAACAATCCAGGTCCTCATTTTACCCACCTCGGAAGGATGGAAGGCTGACTCAACCTTGAGCCGGTGAGATTTGAACAGACAAACTGCAGAACTGCAGTCAGCTGAAGTAGCCTGCAGTGCTGCACTCTAACCACTGCGCCACCTCGGCTCTATAAGCCCAACCAGGCTTTTGAGCACATGTGCTAAAATAAGCCCTTCCCCAAAAATAAGCCCTCCCCAAAATTATTTAAACACATGCACAGCTGGTCCCCACCATTTCCTCTGGTTGCTTGCTATGCAAAGAACACGAGGTAAGGAGGCAAGACCGGAGGACGGAAAAGGGAGGGGGAACATGTCCCATGCACCCCATACACCCTTACCTGTTCTGACCCCCTCCTTCTCCATTCAGGAACAAAAGCCAAAAGCCACATAACTAAAAAGATTTCTTTTAATCAGTCCAAGCTCTTGTTGGCTGCAAGCCCAAATAAACCAAGATAATAGCTCTGGCAGAAAGTCCTATAACTCACAAAACACTGCAGCCAGGATTCTATATATCCAGCCATTTATCCAAGTTAGCTTCTCTCGATATATGAACGCGAACAAGGAACGTTGACTTCTGCAATCAGGGCGTGGCACCAGCAGTCTCTTTTATCAGCAGGAGGGGATCTTGATCAGCATCAGCTGTTCGTAATCACCTCCTGTAGTTACTCCGTTGTCCTTTACACTGAGTAGCCCTGTGCCTGCATGCATCCTGATACAACTCCCAAATGCTTTCATGAACATTCCCGTTGATCCAATGCTCTGCCGCAACCTGGTGGCCAACCAGTCTCTCCTCGCCCTGCTCGAAGTTGACACCCTGTCCAGAGTCCTCCACCTCCTCCAAGGCCGACTCATAAGACCCCTCACTGTCGGAGTCTGGCGGCAGCTCCAACGGCTCCTGCTGGGCCACAACACTTACCTAACAGCCGCTCCCGCAACCCTAGCCACCACACCCCTTCTGTCTTGCTAATGGTCACCACAACAAGAGTGGCAGGCCCAGCGATGCGCAACCAGCAGCAGCTATGAGGTGACCTCGCTCACCACCTCCTGCCCCTCAAAAATAATAAGACCTCCCTCATTATAAGGCCAAGCTCTTAATTCAGGGGTCAAAAGAAAATAAGACCCTGTCTTATTTGGGGGGGAAACACAGTAGCTTAAGCTGGTATTAAACCATGTTATAAAACAACAAGGAAATTTCTGCATCTTTGACCCCAATCCTCAAAATAGTTTCTTGGACTAGAAGAAAGTACCGTACAACTTATACCAGGATATGGCTCTAACCTGGTGTGGCTCACATCCAGTAAACTTTAACCTCATAGTCAAAGAAAAAGAACCTAAGTTCTGGGATTGCATCTCCCAATAATATGGCTAATCATAAGAAATTTTGGAAATTGTAGTTTGGTAGGATTTGGAAGCCCAAAGTTCCTATCTCTATTCTAAACTAACAGTTGTGAAAAGTTTCTGCTTGACATTAAGAAGAACCATTGAACTTAAGGTGGTGTTGGTTGAAATGAGTTCTGATTTCTTTTCAATAATACTGGAGCCAAATATTTGTACAGTGACCCAATCCTGTGTGGTCAACTGTTTTCAGTATACCTTCATTGATTTTTCTCTTTGCCCCACGTAACTAAGTTTCCTGAGGGTAAGCAACTGTTACAGCAAATCATACCAAAACTTCTTCAGCTGAAAATAGCAGGAGAATGTCAGGGAAAAGTCACCGTTGATGGATGAACAGGCCTTTCTGGCAAAGCAAAGAATAAATAGTATATCGGTCTCATCTTCTCTCACACATATCTGGAACAGTTTGATATATACCAGTGGTGGGATTCAGCCAGTCCGCACCTATTCGGGAGAACCGGTTGTTAACTTTCCAAGCAGTTCAGATTTATTCCAACTGGTTGTTGGAATAAATCTCCTTTTGTTTTGTTTTTTTCCACTTTACAAGGCTAATCCTATAAGGAAGGCAGGAAGGAAATATTCTAGTGTTGTTTCTTTATTGCCCTGCTTACAGAAACTGCCTCTCTGTTAACCCTTATTACATTGTAACAGCTAAGGTGAAGCGCCCATCAACATGAGTGATGTTGAGTTGGCCATGGCCACCCAGTCACATGACCACCAAGCCCCACCTACCTTGCTGGTCATTAGGGCAGAGAACCGGTTGTTAAATTATTTGAATCCCACCACTGATATATACATAGGTAGTACCTCTAGTACAGTTCCTATAAGGCAGGTTGAGGACAATAAAATTGCCATCTTCTAGGCAGAAGCAACTTCTAATACCATACACCTACTGGTTTTAGATACTATTGCACCTTTCTTGGTGTGATTAATCTGAGATCCAATTCATAAGAATTACACCTTGGATATCCTTGGATAAGTAATTCTGTTGACATCCAGTAACATTTTTCAGAGCAATGTAAGGTTAGAGCCTATGATATTCATTATTTTCCAAACCATGATCCCTTGGCCATTGGCCAAACCATTGCTGCTGGAAATTAGCAGCATGACTAGAGTGGTTTCTATAAGCTTAAATCTTCTTTATGAGGTAGAACAGAGAAATGTTTTAGTTTCTGCCACACTGATAACCCATTTTACATTTCATACAATCCCACCAAAGTAACAGAGTTGGATTAAGTCAAAACCATGTCTTCCTGATTTTTTTTGACTGTGAATACCAGAATCTCCTCCCCTTTTCTTATGCTCCCAGGAATTGTAATCCAAGTCCTGGGCATGCCAATCCTGAGCAGTTGAAAATTATTTGGTTATTGTATACCTTAATTAATTTGTTTACTATATGGAAAGATTTTGCTTAGAGTGTTTATGACCATTCAAAGTTACAATGGCACTGAAAAATATGACATGACCATTTTTTTACACTTACAACCATTACAGCATGCCCATAGTCATAAGGATCCAAATTCAGAGGCTGGTAACTCACATTTATGACTGTTGCAGTATTCTGGGCTTATGAGATCACCTTTTGTGACCTTCTGACATGCAAAGTAAGTAGGGAAGCGAGATTCACTTACCAACCATGTCACTATCTTAACAACTGCAGTGATTCACTTCATTGCTGTGGCAAGAAAGGTGGTAAAATGGGGCAAAATTTACTTAAGAAATGTCTCGCTTAGCAACAGAAGTTTTGGCCTAAATTGTGGTTGTAAGTCAAGGACTACCTGTATTTAAATGGAACCAAGACATAGAAAGAAAGCTGAATGAACAATATATCTGCCTGTGTATCATAATCAGAAATAAGATCATAATTTGTGCTGTTTTTTTAAAAGTATTTTTGTTTTTCAAGGGATATATCAAGAAATCAAGCAGTGATTTCTCTCCCGATCTACTGTGGAAAGCCAGAGTAAATAGCCTTGAAGAAAATAGGCAAGAACTGTTATATAAGCAAAGACGGCTGAAGTCCTAGAAAACAAAATAATATTTGAAATATATTCAAATAAGCTTCTTTCTGATATAAGAGAGAAGGAAAGTAAAGCATAAGGTGTACAAGCTCATACGATTCAGTTCAAGTCTTCCAGTAGAGTCTGTTCCTACACTGGTATATCCTAATGTCTGCCACAATTTTTCAAACACCTTAAGCTAATTAATATGCTTTTCTTGTTACTATTTCTTTCTTTGTATCTTGTCCAGTGTCTTTTACTTAGATGGTAAACTTTGCAGGAAGGAGTAATTTTTGTTTCTATCATTTCTGCCTTTAAAAATGTCAACGGCTATGCTAGCTGTATTTCACCTTTAGCAGGCATAAATTGTTCAATAAATGGCGTCTCCAATCTGCGTGTCTTTTAACATTTCCATAGAATAAGGAAGGAAGGAGTGGTGTGGTGGCTCAGCAGTTAAGATGCTGGGCTTGCTGGCTGGAAAGCCAGCAGCACCGGTTCGAGACCCAAGTGCTATACAATGGGGTGAGCTCCCATTCTCCTGCTAACCCAGCAGTTTGAAATCATGCAAATATGATTAGATAAATAGGTACTGCTTTGGTGGGAAGATAACAGGGCTCCGTGATGTCATGCTGGTCACATGACTGTGGAAATGTTTTGGGACAGCGTTGGGTCAATGACCTTGAAAGGGAGATGAGTACTGCCCTCCATAGTCAGCAAGGACTAGCAGAGTAAAATCCACATGGACGGCTTTACTTTTTATATATACAGTACAGTGGTGGGATTCAGCCAGTTCGCACCTATTCGGGAGAACTGGTTGGTAACTTTCTAAGTAGTTCAGAGAACCGGTTGTTGGAAGAAATCTTATTTGGTTTTTTTCCCACTTTACAGGGCTAATCCTGTAAGGAAGGCAGGAAGGAAACATTCTGGTGTTGTTTCTAGCCTAATCTTTATTGACCTGCTTACAGAAACTGCCTCTCCTGTTAACCCTTATGACATTGTAACAGCTAAGGTCCATCGACCTTAGTGACGTTGAGTTGGCCACGCCCACACATGATCACTGAGTCACGCCTACCCAGCTTGTCATTAAGGAAGAGAACCGGTTGTTAAATTATTTGAATCCCACCACTGATACGGTAAGGCCATAATGGCAAACCTATGGCATGTGTGCCAGAGGTTGCACACAGTGCCCTCTCTGATGGCATGCGAGCCGTTGCCCCAGTTCAGCTCCACCGCGCATGCGCCTTCTTCCATCCAGCTGGTCTTTGGATCTCTACCATGCTTCCATGTGGGGCATGGTGCATGCCGTGTGTGGGGGACTACACACATATGTGCAGGGGCATGGCATATGGCATGTGCAGTGGGGGCATGTGCATGTGCAGGGGGCAGGGCACATGCACAGGGGCCATAAACACACATTTAATTTTGGAGGTTTCGGCGCATGCTGTGGGCACTCAGTCCAGAAAAGGTTAGCCATCAGTATTGAAACCTTTAAGAAGTTTTAGGATTTTGTCCTCTGCCATTAACTGAATGCATAATTGAATAAACCTCTGCTGGCAAGCAAGCTATACAGTTCAACTGACAACATCAGAGATTTTATTATGTATTCTTCATGACATAAATTTCATTTCTGTATTTGTAGTCCCAAAGAAATTAGATTTCTTCTTCTGGAGCCTAACAAGTCATCTTTTACTTGCAATATTTTAGCCTAACCTTCCTTTTCCTAAATAGCAAAGACATGTTTTTATAACAATGATGTATTGGTGAAAAAGTCTTCTAAGCTGTCCAGGTGATATTCTTTCTTCATACCAAAATAAACAAAACAAGGTTTGTTTCATTAAGAGGAGTTTTTCATCGCAACTTGGAAATGATACTCATGGATTTGAGCCATGGTGGCGCGGTGGTTAGAAAGCAGTACTGCAGGCTACTTATGCTGACTGACTGCTGCCAGCAATTCAGTAATTCGATTCTCACCGGCTCAAGGTTGACTCAGCCTTCCATCCTTCTTAGGTCTGTAAAATGAAGACCCATATTTGGGCAATATGTTGACTCCGTAAACTGCTTAGAGAGGGTTGTAAAGCACTGTGAAGCGGTATATAAGTCTAAGTTCTATTGTCATTGCTATTTCAAAACAAGCCAATTGTCTTCAATTCACTGTTCTAAAATCATCCCACAAGACCTCCAAGGTCCCTTCCAACTCTATTATTCTGTTATTATAATTAATTGAAGATTTACAGGTTGTTACTTATACCCAAGTGTTCTGACCCCCCTTCTCCGTCCAAGAATGAAAGCCACAAGCAAATGTAAATAAGAATACTTTTAATCAGTCCAGACTCTCGTTGGCTACAAGCCCAAAATAAACAAAGAGATAAGCACTCTGGAAGCAAGTCTTACAAACCTAGGCAATGCAAACCACTTCTCCAAGTTGGTTTCTCTGAATCGTAAACTTCTGCAAAAGGGCGTGGCACAAGCAGTCTCTTTTATAATCAGGAGAGGATCTTAATCAGCATCAGCTAAGCGCAATCATCTCCTACAATTATGCAGTTGTTCCTTCCACCGAGTAGCCCCTCGACGCCATGCATCCCGAAACAACTCAAAAGTGTTTTCCTGAACATTCCCTCTGATCCAAGGCTCCACCGCTGCCTGGTGGCCAACCAGTCTCTCCTTGCCCTGCTCGGAGTCGGCACCCTGTCCAGGGTCCTCCACCTCCTCCAGGGCCAACTCATAAGACCCTCGCTGTCGGAGTCTGGCGGCAGCTCCAACGGCTCCTGTTGGGCCACAACACCCAAGTAAACAGAACTGTAGTTTCTCTTGTGGCCTAAACAATTACCCAAGACACTATAATGTTCTAAATGTGGACTTTCCCCCAACACACTTAATATACATAGATCTTCATGGTGGAATTGTCTGCGCACATATGTCCTGCTACTGTATATTCATACACAGTCATACAAGTTCAGCATTATCTTCAGATTAGAGAGCCTAGATTTTCCCAGCACATTAATATAATAATAAACTTATTATAACTCTTCATTAGGAGAAAGAGAATAATCACTCCTTGTCTTTTTTGAGATGCAGACAAGAGGAAGAGTGATTGCTCCCAGATTCCTTAGCATTCAGAAAAACTAGGAAATAAAACCGGGTTTAAAAACAGGGCAAGCTGGATTACCAAGTCCAGTTGGAGCATGGAGAAGATTGGGGCACTCTGCAACCTGGATGTACCAATTAACCTAGAATACTGTTTAGGAAAATAATAAGAAATGAAGTCAAATGCATCAAATTTCCATTTCCATTTCCATTTATTGAATTTATAGGCCGCCCAATCCCGGAGGACTCCGGGCGGTTTACAGAAATAAGAAATAGTAAGAAAGGATTAAAACAAATAAGGCACAACAAATTAAAAGAAACACAACATGCACCCAGTCTAAGCAGGGCTGGACCTCAATCAAGAGGTCAACAGCCCCAGGTCTGCCGGAAAAGCCAGGTTTTGATAGCTTTACGGAAGGCCATGAGAGTGGGTAGGGTCTGGATCTCTGGGGGTGGCTCATTCCAAAGGGCCGGAGCGGCAACAGAGAAGGCCCTACTCCGAGGCGTCGCCAGCCGACATTGTCTAGCTGATGGCACCTGGAGAAGGCCCATCCTGTGCGATCTTATCGGTCTTAGGGAGGTATGCGGCAGATTGTGACCTTCCATGATCCTGATCATGGATTATATAATAATATAAAACACTGAGCATTCATGATAACAGATAGGGGGGATCTCCTTTATAACTAAAGGAATGAAATTGCATAGCCTTATCAACTATTATCAAGGCACTAAACAAGGACAGGATTACAATCACAATGTTGCAGTTATCATCGTGACTTTTTGACCCTCATTTTACAGACAACGCTGACTATGAGCATGAACAGAACATGCTCATTTAATGTCTATGGAGATTCTCAGTCATCCAGGTCATAGTTGTCCCAAAGTTTGTTTTTTTTTTCAAATGGGAACTGGACTTCCTTGTTTTTCTTTGAAGTTCTGAGCTGAAGAAGCTTCTTGGATGAGAAGCGAAGCATCTTCAAAGAAAAACAAGAAAGTCCACTTGCCTCTTGAAAAAGCACCTTTGGGACATGGTCATGTAATATATTTTGGGTATTCAGCACACTATGCTAACTGTCCAGAGTAGCTTTGCAGAGTGAGATTGGCAGCATATAAATTTAATACATACATACACACATGTGTTCTGACCCCCCTCCTCCGTCCAGTAACGAATGCTGAGACAAGCTTAACTGGAATTTCACAGCACTTTATTAGCAAGAACCAAAACCTCGGTGGCTGAAAGCCAAGCTTAACAACAGATAAGAACCTTGGCAGCAACTCAGACTTCGACAGATAACAGCTTCTCCAGCGTTAGGAATGACGTTGAATCCTGCAAAACCAGGCTCCTCCCAGTTTCTCTTTAAATACAATCTTGAGAGGAGCCTAATTGCAATCACCTGGGTCCAGTTAATTTTTGTAACTGCGTAGCTGCTCTCTACGTCGATCTACCCGGCGTCCACCACCTCCCTTGTCTTCTCCCCACTGCTCCAATGCATGACGTCAGGATCACACTCCCTTGTCTCCTCCCCACTGCTCCAAGGCTCAGGCGCCTCCTGGTGGCCAACCAGCCTCTCCGCACCCTGCTCAGAGTTGGAACCCTGTCCAGGTCCTCCACATCTTCCAGAGCCGACTCATAGGGCCCCTCGCTGTCGGAGTCTAGTGGCAGCTCCAACGGCTCCTGCTGGGCCACAACACACATGTATACATACATACATATGTACACATACATACATATATTCAAAATGTTCAATTCATGATGCTGAAAGAAAACTCCTGCACAACAGCAGTTTATGTTCACATTTCTCAAAATGCTCCAAGTGAATACTTATAACTGAATGTAAAACAAGAGAGAAAATAGCTCACTACAAAGAAAAATTAGTGCTTAAGTGCTGACATGCACCAGAACATGGAAGAGAGGAAAGAAACATCTCTCTTTATGCCTGACTATGGTAGGCCAACCAGCCTCTCTGCGCCTGCTCGGAGTCAGAACCCTGTCCAGGGTCCTCCACATCCTCCAGAGCCAATTCATAGGGCCTTCACTGTCGTAGTCTGGTGGCAGCTCCAATGGCTCCTGCTGGGCCACAACACTTCTCTATTAGAAAAATTCTCTTTTGGAGCTGTTTTCAGGGAATATTATATACAGTTTCCCCAGGATGCATTTTTAATGGTAAACCGATTCAGTTTGCAAAACAGAATATAATCAGTATATTACTGCATTCCAATTCATGCAGTAAGATTTCAGAAGGGTGAATTAGATACGTTCCCAAATAGGAAATTGAACAAATCCATCCCTAATCATATCCACTCTCATTTAAGTACTGAATCCATATAAATAATCAGATTTTCAGGTCCATTCTCACTTCTTTTACATTATGGACTTACGATGATTTCTTAAAATAATATTTCAGTGAAACGTATTTCAAACTGATCATGTCTTATGGGGAAGAATATAACGCGTTGATAAGATCTTTCCAATTGCAAGTAAATGTTTTAATCCATATGTTGGATCAAACGAGATACAGGTATGGTTTTAGGAGCAGGCAGGTTGTCTTGTTCAATTTGGGCATAATTTCAGTAAATAAATAATGGGTACTCTCTTACGATCAGGGGTGGGTTCCTGCCAGTTCTAACCTCTTGTATAGAAGAGGTTCCACAAATCTACAGTGCCGTTAGAACCGGTACCAGCTCCCCCGCCGCCTGTCCGCACATCATCAAGATGAAGAGCGAGAGGAGGAATTCTGGGAGTTGAAGTCCACAAGTCTTAAAGCTGTCAAGTTTGAACACCCTTGGGAGTTTTTTCTAAAGGGTTAGGGGTGCAAGGGTCTTGTAACTTGAAAGCTTTAAGACTTGCACATTTCAATGCCAGAGTTCCTGAGCCAACATGACTGGCGGAGGAATTCTGGGAGTTGAAGTCCACAAGTCTTAAGCTGTCAAGTTTGAACACCCCTGGAGTTTTTTTCTCTAAAGGGTTAGAGGTGCAAGGATCCTGTAACTTGACAGCTTTAAGACTTGCGTGCTTCAAATGCCAGAGTTTCTGAGCCAACATTTTGGTTGCTAAGCAAGAGCGTTGTTAAGTGAGTTTCACCACATTTTACAAGTTGGCCACTCCCACCTGTCACATGGCCGGCAAGCCACTCCCACAAAGCAGACCACACCTACGGAAGATGTTCTTAAAAAATTTGAAACCCACCACTGCTTACGATACCAGGTCAAGATATATAATGTCATGAGTTTCAGTTTTCTTAAAATATCAGATGATGATTGGATGAAGCCCTTCATCGTGAAGATATTGCTGGAAAAAATGATTGTTGATGTTGGCATTCAGATCGTAGGCATTGCGATAACCATACTTTACACGATTCCACCATGAGTAGAAAAAGAATAACATCAACTGTGTCAGGACAGGAAAATTGCTGATACCCTGACATTGTTACCTAGATCACTCAACACCTCATGGCCACCATTGAGTAAATGGGATTGGCACTAAAAAACCACATTTTTATATTTCAGATACTACTTCTGAACTGACTGGTTCCCATCCAGTTGAATAGCTGATTTGGAGGGAGGTAGCAATAGCAATAGCAGTTAGACTTATATTTAGTATTTTAGTATTTTATTAGGATTTATAGGCCGCCCTTTTCCCTGAGGGGACTCAGGGCGGCTTACAATCAGTAGGGAGGGGGTGCAATTCAAAATAACAATATGTGAGCAAAATAAAATAATAAAAACACAACTTGCATTCAACATTCAACACTCAGGTGGGGCAAATTAGAGGCTTATCCCCAGGCCTGTTGGGATAGCCAGTCTTGAGGGCTGCGTGGAAGGCCTGGATGGTGGTGCGGGTGCGTATCCTCGACGGGGAGATCGTTCCACAGGTCAGAGCTGCAACAGAAAAGGCCTCTCCTCCGTGTAGTCGCCAGTCGAATTGACTGGCGGATGGAATTCGGAGGAGGCCCAGTCTGTGCGATCTTATCGGTCGGAGGGAGGTAATCGGCAGAAGGCGGTCTCTCAAGTACTCAGATCCACTACTATGAAGGGCTTTAAAGATGGTCAACAGCACCCTGAAGCGCACCCTTTCAGCCCTCTCTAAGCGGTTTACAGAGTCAGCATATCTCCCCCACAGTCTGGGTCCTCATTTTCACCCACCTCGGAAGGATGGAAGGCTGAGTCAACCTTGAGCCGGTGAGATAACAGCGGCTCAAGGTTGACTGAGAACTGCAGATACAGTCAGCTGAAGTGGCCTGCACCCTAACCACTGCGCCACCCTCGGCTCTTCTCTGTAAGGACCACAGCATGAAGGAAGGGTTAAGCCTATTTCTATCCCTTATAGTTTTCAAATGGATGTTGAGTTTTCAGGCAGCTTTTTCAATTTTTTAATGCTTTTTGTTTGGTTGTGCTGGTTTTATTGAACTTTTGTCTCTGTGAGCACTCAGTACATGCTCTTCTGTCTTATAGATATTGATGTTGGTAAAGATGCCAAGACTGAAGACTCTATATTATTTTGAGATGGCCTATGACTTCTGTTGAGTTTTTGTTTTTTTTAGTTTTTGCAAACTCAGTTCTGGGTTTATGTGATTGTTTCTTTTATTCTGCTCTAGCTTCTCAGTAGACCAGAAATTCCATGTTTCTCTGGAAGCCACTTAGTTCATCTAACTTTCACACGTGTGCTTCTCACCAGAGAGACACGGGTATATTTGTCCAGAAATCCACAAAAAAAAATTTGAAACCAACTTTAGGATTGTTTAAGGAACTTGAAAGCCCGATGATTAATACTGCGGATAAGTTTTGTAAAATAATATCAAGTAAACTAGGGCTAAATAGTAAGCTTTGGAGAAAATAGTCCTTCTGCATAGTCAAAATTATGCTATAAACAGCAGAACATCGCCACAAAGTAGCACTTCTCATGTTTAGGAAAAAAAGGTCCTTATCTGTCCATTCTACTTGACTTACAAAGAATTGTATTATATTAGCCTCTGCATCTACCTAACCTGCTAAAAAACATTATTGATTCAAAGCAATCAATGGCTAAACAGAATTGCATTAGCTAATGGCTCCATTGGCCAGCTCAAAAGCCCTATTGGCTAGTGACTAACATGGAGTTCTACTAGCCAATAGAAGAAAAATTCAGGTCCAGCTCCAAGCTGAGAGAAAGGTGCTGAAAATAAAATGAAGGCTGATTGGAAAGAAGGATTCTGTTTATTGATGAGCAAAAACACACCACACACCACACACACACACACACAGAGTATGCAGTTCTGGGACAGCTGACAAAAATGGAATTGATAGTAGGGGTGGGGTTTTACACTTTTTTGATTTCTATGGGGTCACGTAGCGATCATGGCTGGCTTTATAGGCAAGAGGGGAAATGCAAATCCTAGGTGCTTGTTTGAGCTAATCTTGTCTTCCCTAATTGATATCTGGAGTTTCTGTCTGACCCAGTCTTTCTGAGTAGATGATCAAATCTCCATTTCTAAAAGCTGGCCTCCTCAGTTTCTCCTGCTTGGGGCAGGGAGACTGGTGCTGGTTTCTGCCTCTCTTTTTTCTCCCCATTTCTCCTTTAGGGGAAATATTCTATCCTGCCTTTTTAATATTCCCAAAATATTTCATTCTCTGGGAGGGTGGGTATTTGCTGCCTTTCTACACTAACCTATGAGTGAAATGCCTACTCCAAATTCCCAACAGCTGGAGATAAACATGAGTAGGCATTAACAAAGGGGTAAAGGCGGGAGGCAGGTACTCATGAAAGTAAAACTCTCATAGGCTCAAATCACTTACCCATCAACTGAATCCATCTGTGCTTTATTTCGAAGATCTTCCTGTTTTGCTCTAATCCAATGTGATGAGCTATGCTGTGATATAAACAGCCCGGATTGACTCTGTCATCTCATTTGCCAGAGTGAAAAAAATCTGTCCTTCCTGAACTGATCTTGAAAGTTCTATCTCTGAATATTATTAAAAATATTCCTGTGTCATTCCTACTTAACCTGACTCTCACTGTACTGATATTTGCAAAGAAAAGCTGTGGGATTTGTGGAAAAGGCTCCCCTAGATTAATTATATCTCCTGCCTGGCAAGAAGAGGGATAATGTTATCTCATGAAAATGCAATCCCCTGATCTATATCTGCTTTGGGGCGGGTGGATGTTTACATGGGGTCTCTCATCCAGTCAGGCAGCCATACAAGTTTAATACATTATTGCTTATTGCCAAAACAACCCCCCACCACACTAATTTTCAGTGTAATCCTAGTCGTTACTATAATATTGAGTAAAACATTGAATGTGTGACCCTCACTGGTGCTTAAACAGAGGCCCCAGCTGCCTTTAAAGGCAGCTCTCAAGCCAAAGGTGTCCAGTGTGCAAGAACTTGAGTTGGCACCACTTGTTTTGCCCATGTAATACTTCGGAACTGCTTAGGTTACCAGATGGCATCTGGGTGCAGTTTTAAGATTCTAGTTGTCACCTTTAAAGTCCTACATTACTTAGAAACTGGATGGCTGTAAGGTTCCATACTGGTATTTTCCTGTCCAATAAGTTCAGGAAGAAAAGAGTGAAGGTCCTTGGTCCCCCAGAGCTGCCAGAAGACTCAGACAGTGAGGAGGTTGGGGAGGACTGAGTGTGCATGAGTAATGTCAACTTGGCCACACCCACTCAGTCACATGCCCCCCATCTAGCCACACCCACCAAACCGATAGTAATTTTTTTGAAACCCACGCCTGATGTGAATGCTAGGAATTCACATTAGCCAAATAAAAAGGGGGCTTTTTTTCAGGACAAGGAGTCTTTTCATGATTTGGTGAAGCCTAGGTCAGAACAACCTGGTGGGATTTGAACTGCCAAATTACAGGCAGCCGTGAGTCAGCAGAAGAAGCCTGCAGTACTGCACTCTAACCACTGCGCCAACAAGGCTCCTGATAGGAAGCGTTGCCAGCAAGGATTCTGTGACCATTGTCCTTTTGAAGCAACATTTCCCCAGAGACCAAATTGGCATCAATCCTGTTGAGATATCTGCGAGACCGCTTCCTGCCGCACACCTCCCAACAGCCGATAAGAACTCACAGACTGGGCCTTCTCCGGGTGCCATCGACCGGAACAATGCCGGCTGGCACCTCCTCGGAGGAGGGCCTTCTCTGTAGCTGCTCCGACCCTGTGGAACGACCTACCCTTAGAGATCCGGACCCTCCCCACTCTCTCGGCCTTCCGAAAAGCCACTAAAACCTGCTATTCCTGCAGGCCTGGGGCTGTTGACTTCAGGAATGAGGTCCAGACCCACCCAGGTGAGTGCATGGTGTCTTGTTTTTAATTGTTTCTTTTTAAATTGTTTTTTTTATTTTTAACCCTTTATATTAACTTTATCTGTAAGCCGCCCGGAGTCCTACGGGATTGGGCAGCATATAAATCTATTAAAAGTTAAAGTTAAAGAAGCCATTGAGATCTGAACATTCTCAGGGATTTGGGGAGGCTAACCAGAGGCCTGGATCCTTTCTGCAGTGAAATTGTTGTTGGTTGTAAATTTTGTGCTTCTGATGCTATTAGATATTCTGCTTTATTTCTTATGCTTTATATGTTTTCCTTTTAATCTCATTACTGTATGTGACTTGTAAGCCCTCAAAGCTATGTGGAATAGGAGCAGCATTTAAACTCTGGGAAGCAATAAATAAATACATAAATAAGTAAATCAAGAAGGGACAACATTTTGAGCAAGACTTTAAATAGAAGTAGCTTTTGCAATCCAGTCTTCACCTTCTCCATTTTAACAGCCGTGGAAACTTCGTGATCTGTAGTACTTTCACACTTCTCTGATAATTGTTGAGGATAAGAAAGCAATTTCAGCTCACAGTTCCAACAGAAGTGAAGTGATTTTTAGCATATATTGCAATCAGGAATAGACTTGCCAATTCTGTACTCATCAGATATTTTAGGTTTCTCTCTTCGGGCTTATTCTGTTTTCCAAAAGCAGCATTTCAAACAAGACACATGGAATGAAAATATTATGTGCTTCACATTGTAGAGGCCTTTGAGCTATGGTGCTGGAGAAGACTTCTGTGAGTCCCTTGGACTGCAAGGCGATCAAACCGGTCAGTCCTAGGGGAGATCAGCTCTTTAGAAGGCCAGATCCTGAAGATGAAACTCAAGTACTTTGGCCACCTAATGAGAAGGAAGGACTCACTGGAGAAGAGCCTAACGCTGGGAAAGATTGAGGGCCAAAGAAGAAGGGACGACAGAGATGAGGTGGCTGGATGGAGTCACTGAAGCAGTAGGTGTGAGCTTAAATGGACGCAACAGGATGGTAGAGGATAGGAAGGCTGGAGGAACATTGTCCATAGGGGTCGCAATGGGTCAGACGCGACTTGCAATTAACAACATCTAGGCTACCTTTAAGGACTGACTAGAGTGTATTTCCATCAAGTTGGAATATGTGATTCAAACTTGGCTCAGTGTGCCACTATGTTACTGAACAATAAGGGCCCAACATGAACACTTGGCAGTGTGCCCATCAAACTGTGGATGTTCTCTTTCAAATTAATATAGTGTGAATAATAAGCGTGATTTTTGCACTACAAACCAGCTCATGAAAAGATATGGTAGCTAAAATTCTTGCTTTGTATAGGGTTGAGGTTTGATTTTACTCATAGGATGGTACAATACAACCCCACTATAGGAATATCAATAGCAGTTAGACTTATATACCGCTTCATAGGGCTTTCAGCCTCTCTAAGCAGTTTACAGAGTCAGCATATCGCCCCCAACAACAATCCGGGTCCTCATTTTACCCACCTCGGAAGGATGGAAGGCTGAGTCAACCCTGAGCCGGTGAGATTTGAACAGCCGAACTGCTGAACTGCAGTCCAGCTGAAGTAGCCTGCAGTGCTGCATTTAACCATTGCGCCACTACTGCCTAGTTTATAGCTTTAGCCCTTTAAGCAAATAAAAAAGTGTTTGGGAGGATTATTTTTTTTTCCCCAACTGATTTCTTTTATTTTTGGTATCAATGAACTATGCTTCCATGAAACTATTCTTCTATTGATTTTAAGGATATGCATGCTTATGCATTTAAGTAACATTATATTGGCTCAGGTTTTCAGAGTACGGTGGAAGCCTTGATGAATTCCAAGCAAGGATAGTGATGCATTTTCAGCAATTTCCTATGATATTTGGCATTGGAAGTGAGATATGACCCTAATCAATATTTTTAATTAAAGATTGTCACACTCCATTGATGTGCTTGTTTGTGAGAGGGTTAAGTCTCTGAGCTGTGCTTTGTTACCATTTCAACAAGAGATGGCTTTATCTATATCTATGTCTATGTCTATGTCTATGTCTATGTCTATGTCTATGTCTATGTCTATGTCTATGTCTAGGTCCTGTCTGTCTGTCTGTCTGTCTATCTATCTATCTATCTATCTATCTATCTATCTATCTATCTATCTATCTATCTATTTCTCTGTCTGTCTGTCTGTCTGTCTGTCTCTCTCTCTCTCTCTCTCTATCTCCATCTCCCTATTATATCCCTATATCCCCATCTATCTATCTATCTATCTATCTATCTATCTATCTATCTATCTATCTATCTATCTATCTATCTATCTACCTACCTACCTACCTACCTACCTACCTACCTACCTACCTACCTACCTACCTATCTATCTATCTATCTATCTATCTACATTTTAGCCAATCTTGTTGGTATCACACATACTTCTTGATTTCCCCATTCCAACAGCATTCAATTTGTCAAACACACACCCACCTCTCACATCCATACAACAAATGGACAGAAGCACCCTATTATATGCAATAATGTTTCGCTTTCTTTATCTATTACCTTTTTGTCATTTGTCTGTAACTTGTGAAGCAGTAATGGGATACGACCGACACACCCCGTATGGGCGTACCAGTGCCTGTTGAAGCACAGGTAGCAGATGTGGTTCTCTTGACCTACATATTTCATATATGGTGGACATGTCGTAAGGTTTAAGGCATTTTGGATAAAAATATGGTGGATCCTGCAAAATATCTTCAAAAGAGGATAAAATTCACCCCTCAGTTGTTTTTACTAGGTATATGTACTGAATTTACAGTGGTAGAGATTAACTTGGTTCTGTACTTAATAACTGGCAGCAAGACTGTTGGTGGCGCAATACTGGAAGAAGAAAGACGTGCCTACAACTCAAGAATGGACTTTGAAAGTTATAAACTTAGCCGAAATGGCAAAAATTTCAGCATATCTTAAAGAACATTCAAACGAGAGATATAAACGAGACTGGAAAAAATGGATTGATTATACACAAAGCAAATATGGGACTAAGAAACTCCAGATAGCCTTGCTTAAGATTAGCAATAACTTAAACTGTTTAAAGTTTGGGTAACAGTAAGAAGCTGAGTTCAACGTAGAGATCTTATGACCTTTTTTTTTTCTGCTTTTTTTAAGACATTTTAGACTGTGTTTGCTAAAAATTATACCGTGTACGGGCTCTGGGAAGTCGGGGGGAGGGAAGGGAGGAGGGGTTCTAGGGGGAGGGGGGAGGGGGGAATATAATATGTGTTAGATCTTAAAGCACATGATTGCACTTGTATACTGTGGCTTTTTAATGTTAGTGTAAAAATAGGACAAGCTGACAATAGAGGTACACCGAAGGGAGGAGTAGAGTGAAAGAAGAAGGAGGGGTGGAGAGGGTGGGAGAGATGATTGGAGGCAGGAGGAGAAGGAAGGGAGGGAATGTATTGAGAGAGAGGAGTGATAGAGGGGGAGGGGAAGTAGGAAGTAGAGGGGTATGTTGGAAGGAAGAATGTAAGTTGGAGGGGGGTGAAAGAGGGTGTATGGTGGGTCAAGGTGGTATATTGGGTTTGTATTGGGGGGTATTGTCTATACAGCGAGGGCTGTGTTTATTATTCAATGTTATATGCCCCGGTTATGCACAGTATACATGTGATTGTATGGAATGAAATGGGAATAAACGTATTTTCACGAGGAAGCACAGGTAGCATTCTGGTATGGTGCTCCAGAGGGCCCGCCAGCCCTCCTATCCTCCTTACATATTTGAGCCAATTGGGACTTCTGCGCATGCTCATGGAGCATATGATGCCTGTGCGACAATCCGCCAAGCAGGCTGGACCGTGTGGCAGTGGTAAATACGCATGCATGCATGAATGTGGTAGACTCCGGGCCCCGTTGAACCGTACCAGTTGCAACGGGATCCAGAACCCATCACTGTTGTGAAGAATCGTTTCATTTCTTCTATCAAACATAGCTAAATTGGCTTCTGATGTATTCATTTTCAATCCATGCTGTTCATTGCATCATACAATCAGCGTAACAGTTGCTGCTGATCACTCAGGGCTCAGCCAATCATACAGCATCATCTCTATGCAAAAGTACATTTAGATTCCTATTCGTGACTGACATAAATATCACATCAGGACCTTCTCTTTATCCATAAATACATTAAACAATCAAGAGGACATTATGCTTCTTTGTCTTCCTCCTGTTCCGTGTTGAACCATTTACTAAGCACTTTATTTGTTCTCACTCCTGTTTTATTCCATCACATACGGTACCATTCTTATTGCATTCAGCAGCTTTCAGTTCCATATTCACGCAAACATTCCATAAATCAAAGCTGTTCACCCAATGCATAGTTTCTGTAAATCAACAAGTGTGCAATAATTTTCTCACATTCATCTTTTCCTCATGACCCACCGAAGAGCAAAAATCTGTTTGATCACTCTCACCCAGTATAAATCTTTCTTTATGGAAGACAAAAAAAAAAAAAAAAAAGCTGTATAATATCATTTTCCTGGAAACATTCCAGGAAAGGAGAAACTGAGGGACCCTAGGTAAAACAGAAAATTATCAGTCCATAATACCCACTTGAAGGACTCCGGTATTTTATGATGGATCTAAATGATGGTCCTAAATGTTGAACCAGATGTTTATTGTGCCCATTCTTCAGGGAACTATAGGTATATTGCCCATGGTATGATGTGTTTTAGTTAATTTACGTTTTATTGTTAATATTTAACAAAGATGTTTGTTCAGTGAGTGGTCAGATAATAAAAACCAATAAACACAAACAGTAAATAGAATATTTCAGCTCACCATTCCTGTTTTCATATATGCACACACAACAAATACACTTTCCTCCCTTCACAACATTAAAAAATGCAAATTCACCACAATTAGAAAACAATTTCATTGAAAGTATGATGCGAAGAATTATAGAACGAACCAGGAAAACTATCCTGGGAACTAAAACAAAGCACTATACTTTCAAACCCATTAATAATTCAGTATTATGTGGACATGTTTTGTCAATTGAGTTTTAAGTTGGAGGGGTTTTTTTTGTTCACGTTGGATTATTTTTACATTTTTACTGATGTACACCAGAGGTGGGTTTCTGCAGGTTTGGCCCAGATACCTGAACTGGTAGTATAAAAAAAAAAATAACAACCCCCTCTGATATATATCTCCCAGATTTATGAGGTTGTGTCCTTCTAAATGTGTTGTAATAAATGGATGGATGATGGATGGATGGATGGATGGATGGATGGGATGGGTATGGGGGTAGGTGGGTAGGTAGGTAGGGTAGGTAGTAGGTAGGTAGTAGGTAGGTACAGTAGATAGATAGATAGAGAATAGATAGATAGATAGATAGATAGATAGTAGATAGATATAGATAGAGACAGAGAGAGACAGAGAGATGGACAGACAGATATACAGATGGTAGGTAGGTAGGTAGGTAGGTAGGTAGGTAGAGGAGAGGAGAGAGAGATAGGCAGGGCAGGCAGGCAGATAGGCAGATAGGCAGATGATAGTGATACAATTACAATACAATAGCAGAGTTGGAAGGGACCGTGGAGGTCTTCTAGTCCAACCCCCTGCTAGCAGGAAACCCTCTATGGTTTCAGACAAAATGGCTATCCAACATCTTCTTAAAGACTTCCAGTGTTGGGGCATTCACAACTTCTGAGGGAAGCTGTTCCACTGATTAATTGTTCTTCTCTCCTTGATTAGCTTCCACCCATTGATTCTTGTTCTACTACCCTCAGGTGCCTTGGAGAATAGTTTGACTCCCTCTTCTTTGTGGCAACCCCTGAGATATTGGACACTGCTATCATGTCTCCCTTAGTCCTTCTTTTCATTAAGCTAGACATACCATTCCTGCAACCGTTTCTTCGTATAGTTTAGTCTCCAGTCCCCTAATCATCTTGTGTTGCTCTCTCTGCACTCTTTTTAGAATCTCCACATCTTTCTACATCGTGGCGACCAAAACTGATGCCATATTCCAAGTGTGCCTTACCAAGGCCTTATAAAGTGGTATTAACACTTCACATGATCTTGATTCTATCCTTCTGTTTTATGTAGCCTAGAACTGTGTTGGCTTTTTGGCAGCTGCTGCACACAGCTGGCTCATATTAAATGGTTGTCCCACTAGGACTCCAAGATCCTTCTCACAGTTACTACTATTGAGCAAGGTACCACTTATACTGTACCTGTGCATTGCTATTTTTTTGTCTAAACTTTCAGTGTTGGATGGATGGATGGATAGATGGATAGATAGATAAAAGAGAGAGAGAGAGAGAAGAGAAAGGAGAGAGAGAAGTAGAGACAAGACAAAGAATATTCCCTCCTCCATAACATGATTGATGTTATACCATAGAGCAAAGTATTAACAATTGGACTGTGTAACATTTTGATTTTAAAGTATGAAAAGTGCTTAGCATACAAGGGCATGTATATAGCATCTGCCAGCAACTTTAAAGCAATCTCAATCCCAAGAAAATATATCAACAAGCTGCTACTATGTGCATGCCACCCTTATCCCCAAAGTATTTTGTTCTCTTTGAATCCAAATCATTGCACAGCTCTGCTTTATAATAATGTTGATTTAAAATTCCCCCAAAATCTGGACTATCTAGAAATGGGCAAAGCAATTTTGGATAGAAAAAATGGCATGTAGAATAACAGAGTTGGAAGGGACCTTGGAGGTCTTCAACCCCCTGCCTAGGCAGGAAATTCTACATCACTTCAGACAAATGGTTATTTGGTATTTGGTATTTGGTATTTATTAGTATTTATAGGCCGCCCTTTTCCCTGAGGGGACTCAGGGCGGCTTACATAAAATGGGGAAGAGGGTATAGACAATAGACACAAGACAGTACATAAAAGTAAAATAGTAAACAACATTCATTCATCATTCGGGTGGGGGCATCTTAAAAACTTCCAGTGTTGGAGCATTCACAACTTCTGGAGGCAAGTCGTTCCACTGATGTGTAGTAATCTCTAATGAAGCCGGCAAACAAAAATAGTGGTTGGTTAATGTGGGTGAAAAATAAACAATCTTGGAATAAATCCTATCAATTTCTATGGTCCATTTACAGCTTGGCTATTTCTCTCTTTTTAATGAGAATTTGGTATTTCAAATGTCAAATGCTCATAATCAACCATTCTAAGGATGCACTTGAGTTTCTATCCTTCTCAAGTATTGCTATCTAATTTTCAGAAAAACATGAAAGTAAAGTTAGGGTTCATTAGAACCGGTTTGTCAAATCTACCAAACTGGATAGAAGAGGTTCCACCAGTGGACCCGGAAAGCAGGCCACACCTACAGAAGAGGTTCCAAAAAAATTGAAACCCACCACTGGTCCTTGGATATGATTATTCTACACTATCATGCTCATATTTATAAAACTCAGTGCCTCTGTGAAAGGTAAGGATGACTACTGCGTTTGTGGTGCAATCAGAACATTGCGTGTGTTGAAGTTGTTTTAACGCAAACAAATATGCCTTTAAAAACAAGTTGACATATTCTTATGCATGCCAGTGCTGTGTGGGAGGTAATTTAAGGTGGTTCTGACAAGTGTCGCCGGCATTTTAATATCCGGTCACATGGGCAGCAAGCCACTCCCATCCAGTCACATGGGTGGCAAGCCACTCCCCAAAGGAGGCCACACCCACAGAGTAGGTTCAAACAATTTTTGAAACCCACCACTGGTTTGGCCTCTCCTGAACAAACACAATCTGGATCTAAGATACATCGGCTTCTCCTATGTTTTTTTTTTTTTTTTTGGCAATTTGCTTCAATGTGACATTGTCGATCAGTTCCAGGAGCTTAATATATGCAAAGGAAATACATAAATTACAGAAAGTAATTTACATATGTAAAATATTCTGACCTACAATATGGTGACCTGTACAGTTAATTATAAGGCAAAGTTCTCACTTTATTACAAGTACTCTGAAAGGTTCCTTCGACATAGTAATAAATGGCATTTAAAACAAAGATTCCTAAGGTCACTGTCAGTTTAACAGAGAATTCAATTAAACTGACTTGGCAGATCTCTGAGTAGCCACGAAAGGTAACCCCAATGGTAATTAGAAGAGTTCAGAATTATTGAGGCGCCTTTATTGATCTCCCATTTTGTGGAGGCTCAGCAAACCTTTGAAACAAATAATGACTGTGAGTGTCTTAATAAATACGTGGTTAGAATGCTTTGTGGTTTGGTCTCTCCGCAACATCTCTTAGATCTGAAGATTACATCTGTAATAAGGCGTAGAGGAAGAAAAAAAATGCTTTGCCAATCATGAGCTTTTGCAATAGGAAAACAAGTTTTTACTGGCTTAACTTTCACAGGTGAGAATTCCCATGTATTTGTATGGTAAATTAACTGAAGTATCAGTTCAGCTCTCCAATTGCTAAGAATGGAATGGAATGGAAATAGAATTCTTCATTGGACAAGTTGGACACAAGGAACTTGTCTCTGATACATAAGCTCTCAGTGAACTACATATAAGCAACAAATGGTAACTCATGATCATAATCATAAAATACAATCATCATAAATCATAAAGTACAACACTCAGTGATAGTCATAAATAAGCAATCAATAAATCATAATAGGTTACTATAAAAAGCAATCAACATAAATCATAATATACAAATAACAGAATTATAGTCATAAGAAACCAAGGAAATAAGTAATAGGAAAGATGAGAATAGTTGATACAACCCTACTAAGTGATATAACATCCCTGGGCATAAGACAGTGTTGTGGAAATTAATTGTTTAACAGAGTGATGGCATTGGGGAAAAACTGACCTTGTGTCTAGTTGTTTCAGAGTGCAATGCCCTACAATGTCATCTTGAGGGAAGAAGTTGAAACAGTTTATATCCAGGATGCAAGGGTCTGTAGATATTTTCACACCCTCTTTCTGGCTTGTATGATTGCTTACAGGAACTCAATAGAAGACAGGCAAACATAGGAATTTGCTTGTTGGATATAACTGTCAAAAAATAATTTCAAGTTACTTCAGTTTTGTACGTGATGTTCAGTGGTGGGATTCAGCCAGTTCGCACCTATTCGGGAGAACCCGTTCTTAACTTTCTAAGAGATTCAGAGAACCGGTTGTTGGAAGAAATCTTCTTTTGGTTTTTTTTCTGCTTTACAGGGCTAATCCTGTAAGGAAGGCAGGAAGGAAACATTCTGGAGTTGCTTCTAGCTTAATCTTTATTGCCCTGCTTACAGAAACTGCCACTCCGGTTAACCCTTCTTACATTGTAACAGCTAAGGCGAAGTGCCCATCGACCTGAGTAATGTTGAGTTGGCCACGTCCATTCGGTAATAACCACTAAGCCCCGCCTACCCACCTTGTCATTAGGACAGAGAACCGGTTGTTAAATTATTTGAATCCCACCACTGATGATGTTATATCCATAAGTTGCACGCTTAATTTCTTCAGTACCTGAACTCAGGTTCAGACTGCTGTCTTGAAATCCCCCCATTTCCAACAATGGAGTCACCAACCCACCAGTCATCTAAAGTACCATCTAAATAAGTGTTTTTCAAACATGGTAACTTTAAGATGTTTGTATGTCAACTCCCAGAATTCCCCATTGAGCCTGCCAGAAGTTGAAGTCTACATATCTTCAAAGTTGTCAAGTTTGAAGAACACTGAATCTAATTTTTTTCCCAACCTATCTTCTATTCCATCAGCTTTGGTCTCAGTTCAATGAGTATTACTGATATCTGTTTCCCAAATAACTTCAATGATACATATTGACATATTTGAGGAATTCTGCAAGGTTATACAGAAAATTTAAAAAGCGCTTGAGATTTTGGTAAAGAGAGGGTGAAGAACCAAACTATCCAAAATTATATTGCCTTGCTTTGCCATAAAAAAGGGGAAACAATTACAATTGACTTTGAAGTGCAGATTTTGGGTTGGCATGTAATATTCTTTAATCTTTAATCACTTTCTCTTGGAATAAGGAAGATTTCCAGTTTGCTTCTTAAAATTGAGCCAAGGTGGCGCAGTGGTTAAATGCAGCACTGCAGGCTACTGCTAGATCAGCAGGTCAGTGGTTCAAATCTCACCGGCTCAGGGTTGACTCAGCCTTCCATCCTTCCGAGGTGGGTAAAATGAGGACCCAGATTGTTGGGGCAATATGCTGACTCTCTGTAAACCGCTTAGAGAGGCCTGAAAGGCCTATGAAGCGGTATATAAGTCTACTGCTTGCTATTGCTATTGCTATTGATGTTTCCAAAAAGGAAGGAAAGAACCCAGTACTAAAAATTGCCTCAAATAGATAGATTTATGTCTAAAATGGCACTTCTGTGTTGTTACTGTCATTAATTCCAAAGCAATATTCCATCTCTTTAAATCTCTTGTCCATTTTCTCTTCTTGAGCACTTTCCAGGTTTAGATGGAAGAGCCCCTAGACAGATGAAAAGCAGAAATAGTTACAAGAATTCTCTCTGAAAAATTATTGTTTTTCAACTAGAAAAAAGCTCCTGTGGGGAAAAAAAGAGAGACTCTTCCTATGGAACTTCATATCACATCTATTTATATGGGTGTGATGGGCAATCTCTGCCTGCCACTCACCAAGCTTGTTGGCATCTCCCACAAAAATATATATCCTGCAGCACATAATCTAGCACTTTTATGGAAGGGAGAATTGAGGGATATTAACTAGAGACAGTTAAGAACAAACAGTGGAGGAGAACTGATGGTTAGCCAAATGTTGCTGTTTGTCATAATGATGAGTTTGAGGTGATTGGAGAAAAAAAGAAAAAGGAGAGAAAAAGCAAAAAAAATTCAAAGCCAAATAGATACTAATATAATTTTAATGTGATCTACAATCAGAGCATTGTTCAAGGTATAAGGAAATAGTTTGGTTCTATGAATCACTCTAAAGCTGCATGTTTCCAAGAAGCCTGATTCTAATATTCAATATTTAAGGAAAAGTAGAGGAAATTTTTAGATGTCAAGCTACTAAAATTTAATATCCCTCAAGATGTTTCCTGCTAAATTTGCCATGACAAAGTAACAGAATAAAAATTACTATACTACTGCTTCACTTAGGACAATAAGGGAATAATCTTCCTCGGGCATATTATCTCCTTCCCTAAAACTTTGTGCCTTTTGGAGACTGAAGAGATAGTTTAAATATATAGTAATAATAATAATATAATAATAATAATAATAATAACAAACAACAACAACAACAACAACAACAACAACACTATTAATTGAAGTAAAGAACAAAAATCTACTGAAGGCCCAACAGACGAAACAAGAATACAGAAAAGATGTGATAAAATCAAGAATGGAGAGTTGGCAGAACAAAGCACTGCTTGGCCAATTTCTGGAAAAAATAAAAGATAAAGTGGACAGTGAACAACTTGGTTATGGTTAACAACAGGTACATTAAAGAAAGAAACAGAGTCACTAATCCTGGCTGCGCAAGAACAAGCTATCCGCACAAATGCCATTAAGGCCAAAATCGAAAAATCCTCTGATGATGCCAAATGCAGACTTTGCAAAGAAGCTGATGAAACTGTTGATCACATACTCAGCTGCTGTAAAAAAAATCGCGCAGACTGATTATAAATTGCGGCACAACTCAGTAGCACAAATGATCCATTGGAATTTGTGCAAAAATTATAATATTAAAACAGCAACAAACTGGTGGGAACATCAGCCTGAAAAAGTCACCGAAAATCAGATGGTCAAGATCTTGTGGGATTTCCGTATACAAACGGACAAAATACTGGCGCATAATACACCAGACATCACACTGGTTGAGAAAAATAAGGTCACAATCATAGACATCGCAATACCAGGTGATAGCAGGGTCACCGAGAAGGAACATGAAAAAATCGCAAAATACCAGGACTTAAAAATTGAAATTCAACGACTATGGCACAAAACAGCAGTGGTAATTCCAGTGGTAATTGGCACACTGGGTGCTATTCCAAAAGCACTGGAATTACATTTGAAACAGTTAAAAATTGACAAAATCACCATCAAATGCAAAAAGCAAAAGCCGCATGCTTGGATCTGCACGCATATTACGAAAATACGTTACGACGTCCTAGGCCCCTGGGTGGGGCCCGACTAGTAACCAATGCCAAATCCAACGAAACAACTGGCCGCTGTGATACAATTGTATAATAATAATACAAACGGATCATCATTTGGAACGCAACACGCCAGATATCACGATTGTAGAGGGCCGAAGTGTACAGTTTATTGATATCGCTGTTCCTGGAGATGCCAGAGTTGAAGAAAAAGAACTAAAAAAATAATGAAATATCGCGACCTGGTCATTGAAACTACATGGCTATGGATGAAGCATGTAACAGTGATACCCATTGTCATCGGGGCACTTGGCACCATGTCCACGAATTTTACAAGATACATCAACAAATTGCAGCTTCCTACAATAACACCAGCAGAACTGCAAAAAACTGCGCTAGTCGGAACATCTTATATTTTAAGAAGGAACTTGGTTGATTCCTAGGATGCTGGCAGCAAACCGTATCAACCATTAGCACCAGTCAATGGTATTTGTAATGCACTTTTGATGTTCACTTGGCTGAGTTTCATGTTTAATGAATAAAGTATATAAATAATAACAATATAATAATTTAAGAAGGAACTTGGTTGATACCTAGGATTGGTAGCAATCGTATTAACCATGAGCACCAGTCAATAGTATTTGTAATGCACTTTTGAATGTTCAATTGGCTGAGTTTCATACATAATGAAAGTATAACAATAACAATAACAGTAGCAGTAGCAGTAGTAGTAGCAATAGTAGTAGTAGTAGCAGTAATTGTAGTAGTAGTAAAATATAAGAGCCACTAACTCCAAAAGTCTCTGGGTGGCTTACAACATCACAAACACAGCACAGGAAAATAAATGTCAGATTCTCTCGCCAAAAACCCCACATAACAACAACAAAAATGGCAGAAGCTTCATAACACACTAACCCCAGGCATAGGAACATTTTGCTGAATTTCCTGAATCAGATCTGAAGTTAAGTATTTTAAAGCTTAATAGAAAGATCCCTTTTTATTTGTATCCTAAAAAGAGAGTCTTTTCAGGAATAAAGTTACCCCATTAAAACAGTATATTAATTCTGTGAGCAAGGTCCTAGATGTTATTCGTATAGGGCTGGTGATATGAATTTGAAGGAATGTGTATTCTTATTTGCTTAATATGCTTGTTTTATACCAATGTTTTTTTATTTATGCATATTGCATGCGGCCTACATTGGCTGATGCTATTTTAATGTCCGAATAGAAATGCATAGACCTTTTTGAAATGGCCACTGTAAAATCTGGAAAGCGCTGAAACATACTATATAAAAACAAAACAAAATTGAATAGCAGTAAGAAAGACATTTGAAGAATGGCATAAAATATCAATAACGTGTGGTGCAGTACAGTATTAATCATATTCATAAGCTTCATGTTTCTCAACCAGCTCATGAATAAGAAAAAAGCTTACCGATTTCAAAATGTTTCCTCTCCAATCCAGGGAAAAATATTTCTCTAGGTGATATGAATGGATGGATGAGAAAATGCAGAAAAAGTGATCGAGTGGCTCTAAGAGGAAGGAGAACAAGGAAGTTGTATGAGCTGCTTAGAAAAGATCTGTTCCCTTTTTTTTGTGTGTTTTAAGTAGAAATCTTCATACATGCACATGACAAAGGAATCCATTGAAAACTAAAGCATGACTAATTTGATAGCTTATGAAAAAAGACTAAAAGATGCAGCATAAAAGAAGTAAAGCAAGTTGGATAATTAATCAATTGGATATTTAGTGAAAGATTCAACAATGAGTGGGAAGTAACAGATGGGTGATGTTCCCTTGATTGTTTAACATATTTATAGAAACATATAAGAGAGATGCTTGAGATGACATTTGTTGTTTAGGGACAAGAATGATGGGCACTTTTGGTTCAGATGATGCCCTATTGTTGGCCAAGCACCTCAATTATTTGCAACAAATGTTAAATTATAGGATGCAACAAGGAATAGGGATCTGAAAACGAATGTGTCAGGCATAAAGGTAGTTACGTTTGACAGGGAAGGTGGAATGAATGATAGAAAATTATAGATGTGCAGCCAAAAAAAAAAATAATCAAAACTAGAGCAAGCATGATTTTTTTGTGCTGCAGTAGAATGTTTACTAAAGGGGAAACGGAGCAATTTTAAAGATGTCCAAATGCCAGCGTAAAATGAGAAATGTTAATATTATTAATTTTAATTACACTTGCTTTAAATTTAATTATATCTCGTTTCATTGTTGTCCTGGCTCCCATCTACCTTTGGCCTGGCGTGTCACAGATTCCTTTCCCCTGACAAAAGTTCTACACTTCTGTTTTCCAAGCAAGCTTCAATGGGACCGATATGAAGTCATGAAATATTATGTGGGTAATTAGCTATGATTGTTCGGCATCTAGAGTCACTTGTCTGACATGGGCAGCTGTACAAATTGAATAAATGATTCTATCCCTGCCTTTTGAAAGCAGGCTGCTCACCACAATGATTAGAAACAAGATACAGGGGGGTGGGGGAGAATAGGAACAGGGAGGAATAACTGAGGAAATTGGGAAAAATACAATTTGGACAAAAATGATTTAAAAAAATATATGCTCATTTTGCCAACAGTTTCACTCCCAACACTTGAGAATGCATATAATATAATATATATATATAATATATATATAGATATATATATATATATATATATATATATATATATATATATATATATTTCTCATATATACATTCACAGTTATACCATCTCATAACTGTTATTAATAATATGTGTTTGTAACAATTTTTTCCCCTGCAATTGACAAATAATTGAAATTGCTTTCTTACCATCCCATAGTCCCATCTTATTTTATAACAATCTACTTCTTCTTCTTCCTTCCTCCTTCCTCTCCTCCTTCCTTCCCTCCTTTCTTCTCTCCTTCTCTCCTTCCTCCTTCCTTCCCTCCCTCCTTCCCCCCCCTCCCTCCATTCTTCTTCCTTCTCTCCTTTCCTCCTTTCCTTCTTTCTCTCTTCTTCCTTCCTTCCCTTCCCTCCCTCCTTCCACCTTCCCTCCCTCCATTCTTCTCTCCTTCTCTCCTTCCTTCCCTTCCTCTCTCTTCCTTCATTCCCTCTCCTTCCCTCCTCCTTCCCCTTCCCTCCCCCATTCTTCTCTCCTTCTCTCCTCCCTCCTTCCTTCCCTCCGAGAATGCATTATGACTTTACGTCGACACATGGGAAATTATTCACACCATATGCAGAGTGCCTTACTCAGTTTGAAAAGGACAATCTCCTTTTGAATTGAGCTCCAGTATTTTAATTTCATGGACGCATCCTGGTAATTTTTAGGCAACAGTGCAAACTGATTTTCTACTGCTTTTCTCCAGGGTGCTATTTTGACCTTAAGCTATCCTGCAGCTTGGGGGATTTGGGATGGTGACTCATCCGAGCCTGACCTTGTTCGCTTTATGAAATTGGCTAGATAATGTCAACCAAGTTGGGCTGACCTGATTTAATCACACCCCAAAAGTAAAAAATGACTAAATAGTAGTGGCAATTTATCATCAGAAGTTATATGCTTAAAATGTATTGTCTGTCCTGCCATAGTCAAACCATTTCCACATATCAGTTTCTATGCAGGCTTACCTGATTCATTAATTGATATGTAACAAGGCACACACCATTGTCAGAAATGTGCAAACAACTTGAGCAATTTATAATTCTATGAGTAACAGCAGAGCACTGGGATGAGGGCTCAGAGAAAGTAATAATGAAAGAAGTGTTAGGCTGCTTGATGTAGGCTCATTCCAGTGGTGGGTTTCAAAAATTGTTCGAACTACTCTGGGTGTGGCCTCCTTTGTGGGAGTGGCTTGCCGCCCATGTGACCGGATGGGAGTGGCTTGCCGCCCATGTGACCAGATATGAAGATTTGTCAGAACCACCTTAAATTACCCACACACAGCATGGCATGCATAAGAATAGGATGTCAACTTGTTTTTGAAAGGCATCTTTGGTTTGCGTTAAAACAACTTCAACACACGCAATGTTCTGATTGCACCACAAACGCAGTAGTCATCCTTACCTTTCACAGAGGCACTGAGTTTTATAAATAGGAGCATGATAGTGTAGAATAATCATATCCAAGGACCAGTGGTGGGTTTCAAAATGTTTTGGAACTCTTCTGTAGTGTGGCCTGCTTTCCGGGTCCACTGGTGGAATCTCTTCTAACTGGTTCAGTAGATTTGACGAACCGATTCTACCAATAGGTGCGAACTGGTAGGAACCCACCTCTGGCTCTGTCACTTTTGTACCTATGTTGGAATTACGTTGCAATGACATGATGTTATTTCATTTTTAATGAATATCAATAGCACTTAGACTTAATATGCTGCCATAGTGCTTTACAGCATTCTCTGAATGAACACATTAGATTTTGTAGATTTCGCTGAATATTAGTTATTGAAAATGTGAATACGACGTGGAGAAAAATGTAGCTTAGCTATTATGAAGCCATTCATTCATTTTAATTTTTCCATGGCTGTAATTGATAACATTTTCTAGTGCCTTTCACAAACTTTCATTATGTTTTGCCCTAGAATTGTTCCATGTAAGGTGAGAAACATTTTCTTTCTTCTTCTTTCTTTCTTCTTTCTTCTTTCTTCTTTTTCTTTCTTTCTTTCTTTTACTTCCTTCCTCCCTTCCTCCCTCCATCCCTTCTCTTTGGATTCCACTACATTCTGAAAGCATTCTTACTCTATTCACAGTGGTGTTTTCTCCTAAATCCTGAAGCTTCCTTCTTCAAATATTTTTTGCACTTAAGTAGTGTTGACAACTTTGATTACATGAAATAATTAATCCTTTCGATTTGATTCATTGCCCAGGCCACCAATTGATTCAGGATATTAGATTTAAACTTCTTTGACTTATTTTTCCTCTGAAATGATTTCTTCCCTTTTTCCTAGCCATGCTTAATGTTGCTAAACTACTCGTCCTTCTAGGAATCAACATTCTGCTTCAGGATGAGAAACCTGCATTAATCAATTATTCTACAGGGCCATAGACTCTATAATTTTCCTGCAATGAATGAACTGTAAATGATTGTCAGCAATCTGTTCTTTCTGAAAATGATTACCCAAGGAAGGAATAATACTCCCTAGGAAAGATGCAGGGTTGGATCGCTTAAGGATCTGGAACATGCACTCATCAATATGTAGTGCTGCACTTATAATCACACAGCAGAAACCAAAACAGACAACACGCCCCACCAAAAGATGGAAATGTGCACTTGACAAGCCATTCTGACAGGGAAACTGAGGTGAAAATAAATGCTCTGAGATAGGTAAATGCCAACTGTTGTGGTCCAGCAGGAGCCGTTGGAGCTGCCACCAGACTCCGACAGCGAGGGGCCTATGAGTCAACTCTGGAGAATGTGGAGGACCCTAGACAGGGTTCCGACTCCGAGCAGGGCGCAGAGCCACCAGGAGGCGCTTGAGCTTTGGACCAGTGGGGAGGAGACAAGGGAGTGTGATCCTGATGTCATGCATTGGAGCAGTGGGGAGGAGACAAGGGAGTTGGTCCTGGATGCCCAGCAATGGAGGGCTAATCGGTGTAAAGAACAGTTACACAGTTACAGGAGATAATTGAACTCAGCTGGTGGTAATTAGGCTTTCTCAAGACTATAAAAGGAATGACTTTCCACACGCTTGTTGCAGGAGTCAACATATTTACTAGAGCTGGAAAAGCTATCGTGGCTCTCTTGGCAGGCTGGATTGCTGCCAAGGTTAGTCTGTGCTGGATTGCTGCCAATGTTGGTCTGTGCTGGATTGCTGCCAAGGTCTAGTCTCTGTGTTAATAAATTTTCAAGTATCTTTGTCTCGGCGTGCTTTGGTGTAGGAAGAGGGGGGGGGTCAGAACAGAAAAGCAATTTGTATATGTTATAAATTATAAATAGCAATAGCAGTTAGACTTATATACCGCTTCATAGGGCCTTCAGCCCTCTCTAAGCGGTTTACAGAGTCAGCATATTGCCCCCACAGTCTGGATCCTCATTTCACCCCCTCGGAAGGATGGAAGGCTGAGTCAACCCTGAGCCAGTGAGATTTGAACAGCCAAACTGCAGAACTGCAGTCAGCTGAAGTAGCCTGCAGTGCTGCATTTAACCACTGCGCCACCTCGGCTCAATATATAATTTAGTTCTCTGAGAGCCTTAGTAGCTTAACCAACTTGCGCTAATTATCAGATTTGCATTAAAAGGAGAAAATGAAGAAAAGGAGGAGGAGGAGGAAAAAGGAGGAGATGAAGCCATGAAAGTTTGAGACATGGCCTATTTATGGAATCTTAAACAGAATACTTCACAGAATAACAGAGTTGGAAGGGACATTGGATGTCTTTTAGGCCAATCTTTGATCAAGCAAGAAATCCTATACCACTTCAAATTGTTATCTAGTCTCTTCTTTAAAATCTGACATGAAATATTGTTCATTCAGTTAAAGGATTTTCTTCTTCTTTCCTTATAGATTATGGCCTATTTATTAATTCAACATATGAGTACAGTTTTAGGTTATTTCACACAAGTGACTATATCTAGCAAAGTTATTCCTTTAAGAATAACTGGATTTATTTCTTGGCCTTTTCACTATGATCAAATGTGGTTTAACAAGAGCTGGTTTCACTTATTATTTAACGTATGCCATTTTCTTTGTTTATTGCTTACAGCCATTTGTTAAATATGATTCATGGCTAAGTGTGTTTTATGAGCGTAATCAATTGTCGCTTATTCAGTACACCTATACAAACTTTGGTTTAATAAAGACAACTTTTTCTAAACAGAGGACTGCACTTGGCTTTTAAGCCAGATCAAAACAAGTAGTATGATATGCCAGGATAAAAACTAAATATGATTGAATTTGATTGAATTTTAAATTGATATAATTAATACAGTTCTAAAAAAAATCTTATAAGGGCACTTTGCATTCTTGTGAATGTTTTGGCAGGAAAAGTGTAATGAAAAAAAAAATCATAGGTAGATTGCAGGAATCCAAATCCATTTGTTAATGTTGCATTCACCTTTTTTTAGTTCCTGGAATATAGCTGTAATATTTTATACATTGTCTGTAAGGATTCTATCAATAGATTCCTTGTTGTTATTTTTTATTTTTTTCAAGCTAGTATTAAATTGTTTACTAATTCCCAGAAATTTCTTTTTACTGGACGAATTACACATTTGTTTTCCACAGCTTTGATCAGTCTTGACTTCTGGAAATTGCATTGGCAAATCTCTGCAATTTTTAAAGCTGTATTTTAGAAGTGGTTTGCCTGCTTCCTAGAGCTCAGAGGGAATGACTGGTCCAAGGTTATTACCCAACTCACTTCAGGCCTAAAACAGTTCTAGATCTCGTAAGATGCCTTAATCATTACACCAAAGTGGCTCGTTTTCTTTTCATTTCAAATTTCATTTCAAAATTAAAACTGATTCGTTTTAAAATTAACATGCCCATGTTCAGCTACTAACACTTGTCCTTTAATGTGGGGCTTATGTTATTTTACAAATACCACCTACTCAGTGGTGGGTTTCAAAAATTGTTCGAACCTACTCTGTGGGTGTGGCCTCCCTTGTGGGAGTGGCTTGCCGCCCATGTGACCGGATGGGAGTGGCTTGCGCCCATGTGGCCGGATATGAAGATGCCGACGACACTTGTCAGAACCACCTTAAATTACCCCACACACAGCACTGCCATGCATAAGAATATGATAAACTTGTTTTTAAAAGGCATCTTTGGTTTGCGTTAAAACAACTTCAATATACACAATGTTCTGATTGCACCACAAACGCAGTAGTCATCCTTACCTTTCACAGAGGCCCTGATTTTATAAATATGAGCATGATAGTGTAGAATAATCCTATCCAAGGACCAGTGGTGGGTTTCAAACATTTTTTGGAACCTCTTCTGTAGGTGTGGCCTGCTTTCCGGGTCCACTGGTGGAACCTCTTCTAACCGGTTCGGTAGATTTGACGAACCGGTTCTACCCAATAGGTGCGAACTGGTAGGAACCCACCTCTGCACCTACTTAATGTAGAAAGTTGAAAGTAGCATACCTTGCAAGAGATAACGAGGATTTCCTGAGGGAACAATCAGTTTGATAATGATATAGGCTACCTAAGAAATAGATGGATTGTCCTTATTGGAGATTTTTCAGGTTGAAACTGGATGACAACCAATCAGGGGTGCTGTAGCATTCGATTTCTGTGTCAGAAGACTTGATTTAGAGGACCTTAGAAGGCCCTTCAGCCCTATGGCTTTTTTCCCCCTCCCAGATATGTTAAGCTCCGCAGGCTATTTTCAAGCTTACCCTTTTAAGAAATAAATAAATAAAGAGGGGGCACAAAGATGACATGAGTTACAAGACAATTCCAGCCTTTTCCAAAGTAGATTAGAGCTGGAAACATCACAGGGCCGAGGCTGTCAGTTTTCAGAATAGATTGTGTCTTTCAAAATCACCTCTGAATCACTGAGTGGATTATCGTGAACAAAAGCCACTGCAGAGCCAGACTATCTATTTTCAAAAACGAGAATATTTTTGTGGAGTAATGGCTATTGGGAGAATAGAGGTCAAGAAACCTTCAGCTCAATATATGAATTATCACTTTCCGGAAATATTTATTGAAATGACACGTTATATTATGCTGTTTCTCAGAGAAATAGTTGGATGTTTTGCTCAAATGGATGCACCCTTTTTTCCTGGTCAAGTAAAGATGAAATAAAATAGCTGGGTATCTGATCTTGTAGGGAAAACTGATAACTTCACAATATAATAACTTTAAAACGTAAGGTTGTGAATGCTTAGGACAGTGGTTCCCAAACTTGGCAACTTTAAGACTTGTGGACTTCAACTCCCAGAATTCTCCAGCTCTGCTGGCTGGAGAATTCTGGGAGTTGAAGTCCACAAGTCTTAAAAGTTGCCAAGTTTGGGAACCACTGGCTTAGGAGATGAGAGGTAAAAGACATGCTATCCTCTGCAAAGAACTGCAGGAATGAATTAGAAATATTGTTCTTAATTACCACAAGCCAATGGGGATTCTCAGCTAGTAGTAAGTTAGTTTATTTCGTTTATATATTTAGTTATCATGCTCTTTTTCAGTTAGTTAATTTAAAAAGTCAGTCCCGATTCTAAAAAATGAAAGATAATCTATTAAAAGCCAAAAAGCTACAAAAAAGTGAAAACAAGGTGTCAAGAGCCAAGGTGGTGCAGTGGTTAAATGCAGCACTGCAGGCTACTTCAGCTGACTGAAGGCTACTTCAGCTGACTGCAGTTCTGCAGTTCGGCTGTTCAAATCTCACCGGCTCAGGGTTGACTCAGCCTTCCATCCTTCCGAGGTGGGTGAAATGAGGACCCGGATTGTTATTGGGGGCAATATGCTGACTCTGTAAACCGCTTAGAGAGGGCTGAAAGCCCTATAAAGCGGTATATAAGTCTAAAAAAGAAAAAAAAAAAGAACAAAAAGAATTCACAAATCAGCAAACTTTTTCTTAGGCTTTTATGACTGTAAAGTCACAGACCAGAGACCAGAACAAATAAAAACACTCAATAAATATACAATTTAAAATTCTAGAATAGAATAATAAATAAGATATAAAATCTATGATAAAATCCAGTCTGTCAATTATACATGGTCTAACGATACAAAAATCACAATTCATAAACTGTGTAGCCCGCAGTCAGTTTATTACTAAAAAAGAAAGGAATAAATAGTGCAGAGAGTTTGCCACATTTGTTGTATAAAATAGCTTTTGTGGCTTTTGTGTTTCCAATGACTCCTCAGTGTTACTACACAGAATCTAGCCACCTGCACTGCAATTTTGGACTATTCATCCTTAAGCAGCCACTGGAATCAGCAAATTAATATTGTGATGCCATCTGTCCTATTGCAGTCATACTGTTTCTTTCATAACTTCTTTCGATCTGGTTATCTAAACATTAACCTGACGTTTAAAATCAGATTCCATTGAGCCATGACGGTGCAATGGTTAGAATGCAGTATTGCAGTATTGCAGAAGTTCAATTCTCACCGGCTCAAGGTTGACTCAGCCTTCCATCCTTCTGAGGTCAGTACAATGAGGACCCAGATTGTTGGGAGCAATATGCTAACTCTGTAAACAATTTAGAGAGGGCTGTAAAGCACCCTGAAGCGGTATAGAAGACTATTATGGGGAAAAAAATATGGTTTTGTGCTTAATCTGCTAACCACTGTTTATCACTACTAAGCACGTATCAAGCATAAAGGTAGCAGAACTGCACAGCTTACATAAATTGGTCTGTGTACATGAGTGAGTGAAACAACACTCCTTGAAAAATGTTCCTAGGGTATTCTTGAAAAGGCAATACTGCTGGAATCATCGGTGAAGCGGTGTACATGCATGCCCATATCCAGACATCCAAGGACACCCTTGAAGCAAACGTTGCCTTTTAAAGCTTGCAGTTGATTTAATGCTTCTTGGAGAGGTGCTATGCTCATGCTAATACACTTTATGAAACATGATGATCACACCCTTGATCCGAATTTATAATAGAATAGACAAGAAGACAACACAGTTAATCAACCTCAAGGGTTGTAATACAAGAAGTGACCTTTTCGAAGACCAGTAAATTGGTATTTTGTACGTGGTCAACTTAATTGGTCCATTACCTCCAAAGCACCTCTTTTTTTTCCTATCACTTAGAAGTAACTAAATAAAGTGACTGGCACTTCTACCAAGACATATCCAGAAGACCTATTAGGAAGAGAATATAAACATAAGTAAGTGACTGAAGACAAATACTTTCTCTATCTAAAACAGAAATCCACAGGAGATAATTGTTTAAATTTCTATGTAAAACACATATGGTGTTCTACTTTTAAGTTAAGAGCCGAGGTGGCGCAGTGGTTAAATGCAGCACTGCAGGCTACTTCAGCTACTGCTAGTTCTGCAGTTCGGCGTTCAAATCTCACTGGCTCAGGTTGACTCAGCCTTCCATCCTTCCGAGGTGGGTAAATGAGGACCCGGATTGTTGTTGGGGGCAATATGCTGACTCTGTAAACCGCTTAGAGAGGGCTGAAAGCCCTATGAAGCTGTATATAAGTCTAACTATTGCTATTGCTAAGTTAACTTGCCAGACGTGAACTTACTATATGCTTTTTTTTTGGGGGGGGGGTCTTTGAGTCTCGAGGAAAGAAATAAAAACAAGATGTGCTATACTTATATAAAGTGAGCATTTTCCAAAACTTGAAAAAGAAGCAATTACATGGTGACTGCAAAATATAATCATGAGACATTCATGTTCAAACAACAGGGATGTTCCCAAGTTTGGGACATGGGAAGGAAGGAAGGAAGGAAGGAAGGAAGGAAGGAAGGAAGAAAGGAAGGAAGGAAGGAAGGAAGGGGTATCTTGCATCAAATTAGCTTCTCTTAAACTGCTTATAAAACACTAATAGGCTATATGTTCCTTCAATGCCTCATCTTCCAGAGCTGTATTGAACTAACATTTTCAGCTTAACCATTATAAATTTCTCTCACCATTGCAATTTTACTCTCTCTTTTTTCCTTGAAACCTTCCTTCTTAGATCTCCATCAGATTCAGGGCAGAACTTTGCAAAGAAGGTTCGTGTCTCCAGGAACTTGTTTGTTCCTTCTTTGAAAAGCAATGAAAAGGCGTCAAAAAGAAAGCAAGAAAATTCACAGAACTCTGGAACTGTCACAGTGGTTTGTAACTGGCACGCAGAGGTGGGTTCCTACCTATTCAGTAGAACCGGTTTGTCAAATCTACCGAACTGATTAGAAGAGGTTCCACCAGTGGACCTGGAAAACAGGTCACATCTACAGAAGAGGTTCCAAACTTTTTTGAAACCCACCACTGGTCCTTGGATATGATTATTCTACACTATCATGCTCATATTTATAAAACTCAGTGCCTCTGTGAAAGGTAAGGATGACTACTGCGTTTGTGGTGCAATCAGAACATTGTGTGTGTAGAAGTTGTTTTAACGCAAACCAAAGATGCCTTTTAAAAAACAAGTTTACATCATATTCTTCTGCATGCCAGTGCTGTGTGTGAGGTCATTTAAGGTGGTTTTGACAAGTATCGTCGGCATCTTCATATCCTGTCACATGGGTGGCAAGCCACTCCCATCCGGTCACATGGGCAGCAAGCCACTCCCACAAAGGAGGCCACACCCACAGAGTAGTTCAAACAATTTTTGAAAACCCACCACTGCTGGCACGTAACTTTTGCAAGACACTGGTAAGCTTGCTTGGAATGATATCTCCGGGATTCAGAGAGCACCCTGTGAATAATGCTAGAGTAGTGAAAAGTACAGAAAAGACAAGCATATTCTTAAAAAGTTTAATAATATGTCAAAGGCAATGGCAGCCTGTTTTGTGTAGCGGTGAAGATGCTGGCCTAGAAATTTCCAGCATCTGGGAATTCTAAACCTCCCTTAAGCATGAAAGCTGGCTGGATGACTTTGGACCAGTTATTCTCTTTTTAGCCCAACACCTGATAAGATTGTTGTGTTTACTCAAAGAAAATAAGAGGCAGGCGTATTAAATATGAAGACTTGGAAATAGAAGTTAGAATGACTGTGGCAAATGAAAGCATAAGTACCAATAGTAATAGGCACCTTGGGTGCAATTGCAAAACATCTGGAGTACCACTTGGAACACCATCGGAATTGACAAATTCAACAGTCTATTGCAAAAAGCAACTTTACTTGGAATGGGCTTACATCCTGCAACAATATATCTGATATTATTAACAACACCATCTGCGTATCCCAGGTCCTTGGGAAGGACTCAATAGGTGGATAATAAGCTAGATCCAATCTAAACTCTTGGCTGGTTGTGGGGCCATCCACAACAAATTTATTAATGCATTTTCTTTCCATCCACTTGAGAAATAAACGTGTTTGCATGTGAAAAATGTACTAATGATGATGATAATGGAAAAAAGAGAGGAGGAGGAAGATAGGAGGAGGAGCATACAGTATAACTTCACAATTTTGGGATTGTGTAATACTTTAAGTGGTTTTGTCCCAGTTGTTCTAAATTGGATCTGATAGCAATAGCATTAGCAATAGCAGTTAGACTTATATACCGCTTCATAGGGCTTTCAGCCCTCTCTAAGCGGTTTACAGAGTCAGCATATTACCCCCTCAGTCTGGGTTCTCATTTCACCCACCTCGGAAGGATGGAAGGCTGAGTCAACCTTGAGCCGGTGAGATTAGAACCGCTGAACTGCAGATAACAGTCAGCTGAAGTGGCCTGCAGTACTGCACCCTAACCACTGCGCCACCTCGGAAGGAAAGTTAAAAAAAGAAAGTTAAAAGAAGGAAAGTTAAAAGAAGGAAAGTTAAAAGAAGGAAAGTTAAAAGAAGCATTTGTCATCTTGGTATATATATATGATTGGAGACTATCGACTTTCTGGTCTTCACTTATGAAACATTAGTAGTGAATTCACTAAGGACAAATTCACAGAGCATCTTATTGAACACACACACAAAAAAATAGTTTTCCATAGCTTTTGCACAATTGCTTCTACTCTCAAAAACAGTAATAAGGAACACTGGAGTTAGAGAAGGGCTCAATTTGAAGCGTACCACAAAAATATCATGTAGCTATGGAGAAGTGTATTCTGTTGCTTCTTTTTTAAGTGGCTTCATTGCTAGAAGAAGGCAGTGGCCAATCATTTCTGTACTGTTGCCAAGAGAACAACATGGATTTTTCCATGAAGTCAATAGTCAAGCTCAGTTTGAGGGAAGATCTACTCCTTTTTTAAAAGAAACCTTTTATTTTTCTTTGAAGCATGAAAAATTATGTCTGGGCCCTAAAAATGATGGCTAGTCCTCTACAGATAAAAATAAGTGGTCCTTCATATATAAAAGTAAGATGTCACGGTGTTTACAGCTGAATGAGAAAATGATTTTGCATTGTGTGATCTGCAGATGGAGGTTCTGCAATATAAACCCAAATATTGTAAATTATCTTGTGAGCACCATGGCTAAAGAGATATTGAACTGCCATTGTTCACTGACTCTTTTGCCCTTGTTTGCTTATGTCTCTTAAACTATTATATAATGTCATCACTGGGTATATTGTTCTTTCTGCATGGTGATGGTTTTCAAAGAAGGAAGGAAGAAGGAAGGAAGGAAGGAAGGAAGGAAGGAAGGAAGGAAGGAAGGAAGGAAGGTCAACCTTTCCAGTTAGATGCTTCTTCTACTTGTGTCAGACCCAAGGAACTTCTGGGCCATACCACCCAGAACCCACCACTGAGCCACACAAATTACACGTCACTCCTTCCTGTAGAGAATTAAAATTTGCAAGTGTTTGTTAATAGAAGTTTGTGTGTACAGTAGCCATTTGTGTACTTGTCATGCACAAATAAATATGAAGAAACACAGATGGTGCACCATTAATTACAGGCAAATAGAGATTTAATGAGAATACTACAGTTAAGTATAAGCAGGTCTAGATATGGATAGGGCTGGGTTGAGGTAGAAGAAATGACTTTCCTAATAACACTCAAGGCACACATGTTAAGACAGGACTATTTTTAAAGAAAGAATTAGGCAGTTGAAAGAATATCTTCAGTGAATTTTTTTACAGGTGAATTCACATAGCATTTTTTTAAAAAAATTACTTCTTATATATTCTTCAAAACAAGCTTCCCCAAAACATTGAGGTTGGAACCTTGAAAACTCTGCCATTCACAAAGCTGTCACTTCTTCTCCTCCATTTCACATTTCTACTAATGGAGAGTTTGCCTGTGGCAGATTCAAAATATAGTTTAAATGTTTATAAACTAAAAAGGGATGTGGTGGCTCAGTGGCTAGGATGCTGAGCTTGTCGATCAGAAAGGTTGGCATCGATCCGAATCCCTAGTGCTGTGTGTAAGAGAATGAACTCCTGTTATTTGTCCCATCTTCTGCTAACCTAACAGTTCTAAAGCATGGAGAAATGAGAGTAGAAAAATAGGGTGGGAAAGTAACGGCGTTCTGGTGCCTTCGGCGTTTAGTCATGCCGGCCACATGACCACGGAGATGTCTTTGGACAGGGCTGGCTCTTTGGCTTTGAAACCGAGATGAGCACCATCCCCTAGAGTCAGAAACAGATTCGGAGCGAGCCTATTGATCTGGTAGCACACTTTCACAGCAAGTAGACCTTCAGAAGCATTCATCTCATTTGTATAGTAATGAAGGTTTGCCAACTCTTGTTTCCATTGGAGTGTGGATTCTGGGTGATGGTGATGGTTCTACAGGTACCTTCACACCAACCCATATAGTAGGTATCACTACTGCATCTTGAGAAGCAAAGAAACATTGCTTCTGTAGGTCCAGATTGAGAGAAAGGGCAACTGTCCCAATTGAAAGTAATGAATGTTTACTATACGAAATATACTATTGGCTTGGAAAACCATAATCTCTATCAGATTTCAAAATTCCTGGATTAGTTGTCTGAATTATATAAAGAAAAATGCTGTTTGTTAATTCATATATTGCTTTGGGGAATTATGAATGGGCAGTACATTTTTAATTAACTAATTAATGATTGGCCTTTGATTACCAGGGATGGGAAATTTTTAGCATATAGTATGTGCAAGGGGAACCTTTACCTTTACCTAAACTAAAACTAAAATCTTTTATGGAACAGATCCTGAGTTTTGAGACCAGCTTCAATGCGCTTCAGATATTTTGCTCTGAAACCTGTTGGTTACCTGCAAAATCAATTGCTTTAGTTCGATATTTTGGCTTCACCAAATACAGTGGAGCATCCCAAGAGAATGCATTCGGTGAAGAAAATTCAGAAAGAGAATATTGTGGCAGCAGGTCTTGCTTTTCATAAAGCCTCCATCGTTCCTTAGTCATGGTTTCTGTAGAGGAACCTTCTTTCTTTTCCTTTGTTTGTTCATCCTCTTGTTATGGAAAATTTTGAAAACCATGAGTACGTATTCGCTGTCATTATACCTGTTGGAATAATGCAAGGCTGGACGAAATCTGTCAATCAGTTATAGGCAGTCATTCCATAATGCCACTCCCTCTCCCTATTTATTTATTATTAAAATTTATAGGCTGCCCAATCCCGGAGGACTCCGGGCGGCTTACAAAAAGAAAGGAAGAAGAAATAATTAAAAAAAGACAGATTTAAAATCACAACACACATGCATTCGTTCTGTGGGTGTGGCCTCCTTTGTGGGAGTGGCTTTCTGGCCATGTGTTTTCTTTCTTTCTTTCTTTCTTTCTTTCTTTCTTTCTTTCTTTCTTTCTTCTTTCTTTCTTTCTTTCTCTCTCTCTTTCTTTCCTTCCTTTTGTCTCTCTGTCCCTTTTTCCTTTTTTCTTTCATCTATCACTTTTTCTTTCTTCTTTCTTTCTTTCTTTCTTTCTTTCTTTATCTCTCTCTCTTTCTTTCCTTCTTTTGTCTCTCTGTCCATTTTCTCTTTTTTCTTTCATCTATCACTCTTTCTTTCTTCTCTTTCTTCTCTTTCTTTCTCTTTCTCTGTGTGAGTGTGTGTGTGTGTGTGTGAGAGAGAGAGAGAGAGAGAGAGTGTTGGTTTCAAAAAATTTTGGGCCTCTTCTGTAGGTGTGCTGCTTTCCGGGTCCACTGGGTGGCACCTCTTC
>NC_045545.1:6030166-6170166 GCF_009769535.1 Thamnophis elegans
CTTGGTCCCGACAAAAAAAACCCTTTTATTAATTTACTGTGAATTCTGCTCATTCACATACAACAAAGTCTTTCAAAGGAAGATTTACAGTCACAGACCTTATCTGGCATGGAGAGCTGCCAGGCCGATACCTGCAAAACCTGTCAAGGAGTCTTGGAGAGTCATGAACCAATTAAGCGAACTAATTATCTCCTGCAAACTTTCACTCTCCTTTTGCTCCTCTTTTATTTCCTCTGGGAGGGGCCATTCATTGGCCCTACTCCCAAGTCGACCCCTGTTCTTTAGCTATTCCCTTCATCTGGCAACTCTGTGCTTGTGCACACTGGGAACAGGCTCCAGCTGTTCGTCTGCCTCACTGATGTCTGACTCTGAGCAGATGATAACTGGCATGTGGCTCTGGCCCCCTCTCTGCCTCCGACACAGAGCCCTCATCAGAGCCTTCCACAGACTCCAGGACTGGCCCAGGTTCCTCCCCAACCTCCTCACTGTCCGAATCTTTGCTGGCCACTGGCAGGCCACAACAACTTCCTCCTCTTCCTATTTTCCCCACAACAACAATCCTGTCAGGTGACTTGGGCTGAGAGAGAGTGGCTCATCCAAAGTCACCCAGCTGGATTTCATGAGACTAAAACTCATGGTTCCCTGGTTTTTATGCCAGCATCTTAACTACTATGCCAAATTGACTCTAAGAGCTACTTTGCTGTAGTGCAGCAATGGGAGAAATCAAAGACAATTGTTACAGTAGTTATACTATGATCCTCATTAGGGATTTATCTTGTGACATACTATAGATTTACAAGGACTTTACTATAGATTTACTATAGAATTTACTATAGATTTACTATAGAATTTACTATAGAATTTACTATAGATTTACTATAGAATTTACTATAGATTTACTATAGAATTTACTATAGATTTACTATAGAATTTACTATAGATTTACTATAGAATTTACTATAGAATTTACTATAGATTTACAAGGAATTGTCAAAAATGTAGAAGCAGCTTTAAAGAATAATAACGTCAGTATATTAAGACAAATTAACTACTTCTTGATTTAGAGTTAAATCAGATGATAAGTTCACCATTATGTGTGCTATAACATAGAACATTTCACCTTAGTTTTATATCTGCTTCTAAGACATCCTTAACTCATATTTATATGTTAAATGGAATCTGTCTACAAAGCTTTTCTTTGCTTTCCCCACCTGAACTGAATCAATTGAAATTGTAAAATAAGTACTTTGGGATTTACAGAATTTTAGAGATTTTTCAGATCCCATTTATAGTAATGTCATGGTAAAAAAAATGTTATTGTAAAACTTGAACTCATGTTAGGAAGTTCAATAAAAAGAGCCATTCCTTTAGACCTTCTCATATAATACTAAGGGCTTTAAGTTAAGTTTAAAAGCCCTTGTTACAAATTGGTTATAGTAGGCTGTGAATGCCATTATTTTCAGTCGAACAAGGTTACAATCCATTTAAATCCCAACTGCCTTTTTTTTTTTTACAGTGAAGGGTTAGGAAATAAAAGTTGACTGCAGGAATCAGAATAAGCTTGTCAGGGGTCCTGTCTTTCTTTGTAGCACATGATCCTGCCCAATTAGATATAAGTAACTTAAATATTCAGCTTGCTCTTATGCTCTGATTGGTCTTTATTATATAAAAAGCTGATTTGTAAGCTAAGAATTGGACAGCCAATGAGCAATTATAGTAATAGCAATAGCAGTTAGACTTATATACTGCTTCATAGGGCTTTCAGCCCTCTCTAAGCGGTTTACAGAGTCAGCATATTGCCCCCAACAACAGTCCAAGTCCTCATTTTACCCACCTCGGAAGGATGGAAGGCTGAGTCAACCTTGAGCCGGTGAGATTTGAACAGCCGAACTGCTGAACTGCAGTCAGCTGAAGTAGCCTGCAGTGCTGCATTTAACCACTGCGCCACCTCGGCTCTATGAATTATTAAAGGAGATTTACTCTTCTACCTAATCTATGACTTCTAAATTATTCTTGTTGGCTTTTCTTTCTGTGCCGTTCCATATGTATCATCTTCCTGTAATGCAAGTTTGGAGCAATTTTTTTTTAATGAAAATTTTGAAAAAAAAAAAAACCACTTTTACAAATATTTACTTCCCTCCCCCCACCCTCCCCCCCAAGCCCCTCCCCAACCTTCCCCCCCCCCCGACTTCCCAGAACCAATACAGGGTATAAATCTTTAACAAAAACATTCTAAAAAAAAGTTAAAAAAAAGTTAATATCATCTTTCATTTGAGCTTTAACTCCTCCTTGCTAGGCTTGCTCTAAACAACTTATATCATTCCTTGTTTCTTCAGTCATAAACTATCTGAAATTTCTTAGTCCCGTATTTATTTTGAGTATAGCCAATCCATCTTCTCCACTCCAGTTTATATCTCTCATTTTAGTGATCCTTGAGATATGCTGATATTTTAGCCATCTCTGCTAGGTTTGTTACTTTCAATGTCCATTCTTGAATAGTAGGCAAATCTTCCTTCTTCCAGTATTGCGCCACCAACAGTCTTGCTGCGGTTATTAAATGCAAAATCAGGTTAATCTCTACAACTGTACAATCAGTAATTATACCTAACAAAAATAACTGAGGGGTAAACCTTATCCTTTTTTTAAGAACATTTTGCATAATCCACCATATTTTTATCCAAAATGCTTTAACTTTTTTACAAGTCCAAAAAATATGGAACGCTTCACGAATTTGCTTGTCATCCTTGCTCATGCTAATCTTCTCTGTATCATTCCAATTTTTATTATATGTGCTGCCGAAGCGAGCACAAGTTTGGAATAATTTTGAGGTGGGGGAAAGCCACTTTGGAAGCATTTTGGTACATAAAGGGTGGCGCATATTGCATTTGGGTGTTTCCATTTATTTGATCAATCAAATAAATCAATATACCAATAAACATTTAAAAATACTTTTTTAAGCTGCTATGATTGCAATCAGAATGGATTGATTGGAATCTAATGTCCATGTCAATGAGCAAGAGGTTTTTACAGCTCTGGATGTCTGTAAAGAAGTTTTAACTTCAAGAATTATAGAGCAATGTCTATATATTGTTCTCTTTAAATACAGACAAATTAAGCAATATATTGCTTATTATTTTACCCTTTGTGCTTCTGAATCCACCATGGGGTATCAGTATGGCTTCTACTAGATGTCAAAATCTGTTTGCTCCTTTTGGCAAATACAGCTAAAAGTGCATTGCAGAGCTCAAAAAGAAATAAAAAAGCAAGGTGTTTCAGAAAACAATACATTCTTTTTTCTTGTAAAAAATAAATGCCCCCTTCTTAAAATATTGGATATGTTTACATATCTCTCTATGTGCATATCAATTATATTTAATGTTCTTCTTTCAAAGGCTGATGAATAAGGGCTCCAGGATCACTCTTCCACCTTGAAGAAACGTAATAGTGTTTTTACAAGCTCCTCCAATTTTTCTCAGATACCCAGCCTTTCAGTAAAAGGAAAGTAACTTATTTCCTTGGATTATAAGGTGTTACTTTGGACAAAGGCTCCTAACATGATATAATAGGCACTGAGATTTCCAGACCAATTTGCATTTGAAAGCCTCTGAGCCCTTTTGTGCGGAGCAGGAAAATGATCCATCAGCTTGATGTCAAAATTGTTTAGTCGGATAGGAAAGCATTGCTCTTCACAAGAGTGCCACCTTCATGAAGCCACCCAAAACCTAATGAGATCATTTCCAGGTGCCCAGGTTCCACTTCCACAGTTGTCTGAATTTAGTCATCATTGAAGATTCCAAGGGATTATTATTTCTCTGAAAGCCAAGAACCTAAACTGCAAGGATATTGTTTCTCATCCACTAAGCGATGGAGGAACTGCTATCATTGAGCTGATTAACATTTGTAGAAGTTGTTATGTGTAATCAAGATCTGTTTCAGTAGCAACTCTGTTTACCTTTGGGTAGCCACCATTTCTGAAATTTAGGCATGAAAATTTATTTATTATTTATTAATTAGACTTATATACCGCTTCATAGGGCTTTCAGCCCTCTCTAAGCGGTTTACAGATTTTTAGCAAATTGGGTCAGCAAATTGCCCCCATAGTCTGGGTCCTCATTTCACCCACCTCGGAAGGATGGAAGGCTGAGTCAACCTTGAGCCGGTGAGATTTGAACCGCTGAACTGCAGATAACAGTCAGCTGAAGTGGCCTGCAGTACTGCACCCTAACCACTGCGCCACCTCGGCTCCATAATCATTGATGAATTTCACCTTGAATTCAAAAGAAGATTATCTTGCTAAGAATATTACAGCTGTCAACACAGCTTGGAACTTTGGATTTAAACATGGAACCTTGGATTAAAAATGAAGTAGGGACACAATATTTAACTGATAATTCCGATGAGGTAATATTTATTAGAACCCCTAAAAAAAAGAAAGATTTCCTTCAGTTAATTCCTGTTCAAAGGATATCTTTCAGTCATATCCAGATTGCTGTTTCCCATCCATTCTTCCATTCATGTTTTATTTTATTTATTACTGTATTAAATTTATTTGCTGGCCAGTTCAGTCCCCCCACCCCATCTCCTGAGAGGCTACTCTGGATAGCTTTCAACAATAGGACATAACCTTATATTTAAACAATGTAAGTATAACAATAGTAAAATGATGAAGCAATAAAAATAATGAAATTGTGAAAGTACATGATTGAAGAGAGGTAAAAAGAAAGTTAAAGATATTTCGCCTGCCAGCGGTATCACCGATCAGCATTTTCTCACAGGCCACCAGTATCACCAATATTGCCACACTGTTAGTGATGCTGGTTTTCACAGAAAATTTAGGGTTAATATCTACTTGTCATCAGAAAGCAAAGGTATTACAGAGGATACTTTTACAGCAAGTTGCACATATTCCATTGAAATGTGCTTCATTCTGGGAAAAGGTGTTTCTTTAGAACTGTTGGCTGAAGGACTTGGTCAAGTGGCAGCCCCAAGGACACAAAGATTGTAGGCTAGATTGAGACATCTAAGAACATTCCAGAAGACAATGGCAAATCACTTTTGTATCACTGCAAAGAAGACCATGTCAATGAGGGCACAGAAATCAAGCCAGACTTGAAGGAAATTTTAAGGAAATTATGTGGAGCAGCATATTTGGGAACATTTATATCAACTGAATCAGAGGTGGGTTCCTACCAGTTCGCACCTATTCGGTAGAACCGGTTCGTCAAATCTACCAAACCACTTAGAAGAGGTTCCACCAGTGGACCCGGAAAGCAGGCCACACCAACAGAAGAGGTTCCAAATTTTTTTGAAACCCACCACTGGTCCTTGGATATGATTATTCTATACCATCATGCTCCTATTTATAAAACTCAGTGCCTCTGTGAAAGGCAAGGATGACTACTGCGTTTGTGGTGCAATCAGAACATTGCGTGTGTTGAAGTTGTTTTAACACAAACCAAAGATGCCTTTTAAAAAACAAGTTTGCATCATATTCTTATGCATGCCAGTGCTGTGTGTGAGGTAATTTAAGGTGGTTCTGACAAGTGTCGTCGGCATCTTCCTATCCGGTCACATGGGCGGCAAACCATTCCCATCCGGTCACATGGGCAGCAAGCCACTCCCACAAATGAGGCCACACCCACAGAGTAGGTTTGAACAATTTTTGAAACCCACCACTGAACTGAATCAACCAAACACTCAAATAAATGTGCAGGTTGATTAAATATTTCTTCAAAAGGGTGACAGTTTATCAAAATTATTATATGGTGAATGCTTCTCACATCTCCTAATTCTGGAGATATGTTAATTTGCCCTTGATGAACACCACGAAAAATGTTTCACGGTATTTATAACAGAACATTAAAAACAAATCTGCTGGCTCAGACTAAATATCCATCTAGTTCAGCATTCTGTATCTAATTTTAAGCCACTCATGGAGCTATTAATGGTGTCATGAGGCAAGGGTTTTTGGAGCAGAAATCCAGAATCCCCTCCGAAGAATAATTTGGGAGAATCCCAAAGCTTTACTGACCACATTGTGAATTAAATGAGGAGCATTATTATTTTGAATTCTTCCTGGAATAAATCCAGAATCTAAATAAGAATAGAAATGGAGATGGACCAGTGATTAAGTCACCAGGCTAGAAAGCAGGAGACCATTAATTCAAGTCCTCCCTTTGCTATGAAAGCCAGTCAATTTCTCTCTGCCCAACCCATTTTACAGTGGTGGCATTGTGGGAAAACAGGAGGAGGAGGAAGACATGTTAGATATGTTCACTGTTTTGAGTTACAGTAGAACCTCAGCCATCTTCAGGCTGGGTTTTGGGCTTAAAGTGTGATCGGAGCTGCCTTCTTTCTATAAATCTTGGTGGGGTGTGTGTGTGGAGTGCTGGCTTTGTTTAAGTAAGTGGAATGATTGGTTGTATGGTTGTATCATGATTGGTAGATTGGTAGATTGGTGCTGATTGGTTCTGGCTGTGTGTCTATTGTTGTTTCGTGTTGTAACAGCCTGGGTGGTGGGTGGGGTTCGGTAGGCGGGAGGTATCGTCACATTTATTCATGTTGTGGGGGTGTTTCTTTATTTCGATAGCTTCCATAATTATTATCTTGTTGAAGTGTTCAGTTTTTGAGAGTAATTTGGTTCCTTCAAAATTAATTTAATGTCTTATAGCTTTAAGGTGCTGGAAAAGGGAGGAGGTTTTTTTCTTTTTTTCTTACTGCGTTCTTGTGTTCTGCGATGCGTGCATTTAATCTCCTGTTCGTTTGTCCTATGTATGTTGCAGGGCAGATTTTGCATGGTATTTTGTAGACTCCTTGGTTTTCTAGCTGGAAATACATACACACACACATATATACATACATACATATACATACATACATATGTATATGTATGTGTGTGTGTCTGTGTGTGGATAGATAGATAGATAGATAGATAGATAGATAGATAGATAGATAGATAGATAGATAGATAGATATAGATTTATATACATAGACACACACACACACACACACACACACACAATATGTATTTTGTGTCACAACCCCTGGTATGCCCAAATATAGGAGGAAGCCTACTGCTTCCTTTCTCTGTCTATCAGCTCATCACAAGAGACCATCCAGACAGAAAGCCATTATTTTTACTGTTCCCTTTGTTACATTTGTGTTGCATTTGTGCTGATAAATAATTTATTTATTTATTTATTTTATTTATCAGCACAAATGCAACATACATCCTTCCGAGGTGGGTGAAATGAGGACCCAGACTGTGGGGGCGATATGCTGACACTGTAAACCGCTTAGAGAGGGCTGAAAGCCCTATGAAGCGGTATATAAGTTTAACAGCTATTGCTATTGCTATATTCTAATGGTGAGAGCAGTTTCTTAATGGAACCAATTGATAAAGTAATGATCTTCAGATTACTGGATAGCCATCTGTCATTTATATTTCTGCACGGAGTAGAAGATTGGACTTAATCTTCAAAATGGCTCCTTCCAACCTCTGCAATTCTTTCCTTCAGGCAGAGCTGTTCAAACGGAGACTTGTTTTTCAACAGTCTTTCAAGTTTCAAGTCCTTAGTAAAGTAGGGCATCAGCACTTTATATTCCTGTTTCCCATAGGATGGGATGAGAATTATAGAATGAACTATTAGAGATCCAAGGCTCATAAAATATATTCAATTTCTTCTGAGATCAGAGAGGGGTCCAATTTGGGGAGGAGAAATGTTACATAATCCCCCCTTTGTTCTCTGTTGGCGTCTGAGACCGAGAAGATTCTGATGAAAGCATAATGAGTGTTATACATGGAACATTTCAGGAATCATAACACTTACAATAGCCTAATTATCTTCTTGCCTAATGCACTTTCCTCAAATTGGCCCATGAATTTAGTTCAGCTTTGGCTAAACAGCTTTACTTGCTTCTCTCTGGACCCAGTTAAATGCAATTTTACATTGGCATCTTAAAAGGGAACCCAATTTTAAAGTAGTGAAACCACGTGCCATGTATTAATTGAGTTTATCATAAATTTGTCAAGAAATAAAAGATTCTTGATGGTTGAAAGGAGAAGTCCCCTGAATGAATGGTAGAGGAATAATGTAACATTTTATGTACTGATTAACACCTATTTTGGTACAGGACATAAACTGGGGAACTCACCAAGATGCTGATGTAACAAGTATTAAGAGCAGGAACTGCAGGCCCAGCTGAAAATATTTAAGTTATTGTTTGAGTTCCTACTTGAATAATGCTTCCATTAGTGCCCTTAGCTCCTCTCTATAATATATGCCATTATCTGTATTCAGAGGTCCACTGCAAACAGATATTGAGGGAAACTTTCTATTTCATACTTAAGGATCTGTTTTCTTTTGCATTGGGATTTGGATTTTTAAAAAAAGATTTGAAATCTGATTTAGAATAAATAAATATTGGCCACTTTTGATATTGTAATTCAGCTTAGAAACTCAGAAGCCTTCACCTAACCTAATAAAGATAAAAATGTAATAATAATAATGATCACATACTCAGCTGCTGTAAAAAAATCACGCAGACTGATTATAAATTGCAGCACAATTCAGTAGCACAAATGATCCATTGGAATTTGTGCAAAAATTATAATATTAAAACAGCAACAAACTGGTGGGAACATCAGCCTGAAAAAGTCACCGAAAATCAGATGGTCAAGATCTTGTGGGATTTTCGCATACAAACGAACAAAATACTGGCGCATAATACAACAGACATCACACTGGTTGAGAAAAATAAGGTCACAATCATAGACATCGCAATACCAGGTGACAGCAGGGTCGCCGAGAAGGAACATGAAAAAAATCACGAAATACCAGGACTTAAAAATTGAAATTCAATGATTATGGCACAAACCAGCAGTGGTAATTCCAGTGGTAATCGGCACACTGAGTGCTATTCCAAAAGCACTGGAATTACATTTAAAACAGTTAAAAATTGACAAAATCACCATCAGTCAAATGCAAAAAGCCGCACTGCTTGGATCTGCACGCATATTACGAAAATACGTTACGACCTCCTAGGCCCCTGGGTGGTGCCCGACTAGTAATCAATGCCAAATCCGGCAAAACAACTGGCCGCTGTGATACAATTCTGTTGTTGCGATAATAATAATAATAATTTCTTCTGCTCCATCTTTGTGCTAACCACCCTAGGTCAACCCAGCTGTGTTGTCTTTCTAGAATTCCAGAATTCCATCCTATATTTACTTCACTCTTTAAAACTATTATAATTGTTCATTTTTGATTGTCCCAGAACTAGAGTCCTTTCTCTACCTTCCATTTGTGTACAGGGAGTCCTCATTTTATTGATCACAATTGGGACAATTAGTGACACAGTCATAAACTAAAACATCACATTACCATGACCTCCGTTCCAGATGTGGTTAAGCGAATCACTGTGGTTTCTGACATGTGATGTCACATGACTATGACTTCACAACTTCTTTTCAGCTTCCCTATTACCCTTGCTTGTTGGAAGGCCTGTGAAGGTCACAATGGAGATTGCAAGACTGTGGGGTGCTGTGATCGTTGTAAATGTGTCCCTGTTGCCCAGAATCCAAATCACAGTCTCATTGTCAGCATTCCAAGTAACGCATCCAGAGAAATCAGAACTCCAAAGTAGGAACGTTTCTCAGAAGTTTATTGGATACATCATATTGGCATAGCCAGGGAGAACCAACTCTAAAAGTTCCCAGTGGTTACCATGTAATTAAAAGAGCAAAAGTTTCCTTCCCCCCCCCCCCCAGGTCACATTGTCCAATCTAAGCGAATTCTGCTCCTCCTTCAACTGCCACCTACTGGGGATGACCTTGGTTCCCATGGGAGAGCTGTTCTAACCCTAATGATATACTGGAAAATTATTATTTCTATGGCATTTGTTAAGCTCATGCTTACTCATATTTTTAATCCATTTCTTTTGTTCTTTTTCCTTCCTTGATTATGCATGTTCCTAAAATGCCTAATAAAAGCATATATATATATATTAAAAAGTAATGCTGTGATGCCTACATTCAGAAGAAAATGTTATAAAATTAGAGCATCCGAGGAAAAAGGGATTCATGCAAATCTATTCACATAATTTGAGATTCAGTCTCTGTTTGCATTTTATTTCTGGTGAAATCTATAATGGAATGTATAGATGACTTTGAAGAAAGAGGGGAAGAAATACTGCCAAAGTAACAATCAGACTGGAGAGGCGGAAGTGCTCAGTGGCTTAACAGTCAAAAACAGAAACTTAGGAAGGACTATCCTAATGGAACAAGCAGTTAAAAATGGAAGGAAATAGTTTGTACCTTCAGACTTGCAAATTTGTGTTAATGTAGCCTTACACTTAAAGTAGAATTACTTCCTCTAATCCTGTTTCCTATCTGGTTTACCTGGGAGGTGGATAATATCTTAACAGGTTTAAGGAAAGCAATTTGATATTTTGCCTCAGTACGATAGTACTCTATGCAGATAATAATGAAAAATGAACTTGGTTATTTTAGCAGATAGCACAAGATTTTGTTATAAAGTGTGTTCATTTCTATTCATGCTTGTGCACAAATTGAACACACAAACGCTGTATTCTGCAACATTGAACTATAGGCATTTAAAGAAAATTTGGTACACAGATTTATACACAAAGACCATAAATAAAGGCTCTAAAAAGTAGTGGCTTGCTGAACTAAACCAAGTTCAAAGCATATATCAGGGGAATTAGAATCACATGTTAAACTGAGGATGTTAAATCGATTGGGGGGGGGGGATTGGAATTATACATAAAATAAATAAACATGAAGATAGTAATGCAGCAAGATCCAGAGAAAATAATGTTTGTCCTTGAGCAAGCTGTGGATTAGAAAGTGTTCTGATACAGCATTTCTAGTGAAAATAATAGATCTGACCTCTTTTGCAAAGAAAAAAAAATTAATAGAAAAGAGGAGAGTAAAGGATTGCTCAGCTCTTAGAAAGAAAACAGGAAAACTTGGAGTGCCCTAAAAGCAGATTGGGAAGAACCTTAAATGAGGAAGGAATTGAAGAAATGTGTGTTGACTACAAATGAAAGGATTTTTTTTTTTTTTGTGGTGAAATTAATGCAGGAAAAAAAGATCAAATTGGCTTATGGACCAATGAGAAAAACAAGAGTTAATTCATAACTATTAAATTCTTGCTTTATAGCTTGAATAGATTAGAAACTGGATTAGCTTCTTCTGAAGAAAGGGAGGAGGGGGGGGAGAGAGAGAGAGAGACGAGAGGAGAAAAAGAAAGAAAAAGAGAGAGAGAAAGGAAAGAGAAAGAAAGAAAGAGAAAGAAAGAGAGAAAGAAAGAAAGAAAGAAAGAGAAAGAAAGAGAAAGAAAGAAAGAAAGAAAGAAAGAAAGAAAGAAAGAAAGAAAGAAAGAAAGAAAGAAAGAAAAGACTATTTCTGGATGATAGGAATCATTGTTCTCTTTCACATCCAGAAGCTAGCAAATGCCTTTCATTTTTCCTTGGATTTTAAAAGAAAATAAATCTAAGGTATCAATTGTAAAGAAAGAAAGCAGAAAACTTGCTTTTTCTCCTTCCTTGACTCAAGGATGAGAATTTGCTTAACATAAGCATGCGATACAATTTATTCCATTTCAGCCAAAGAGACACACAATCTTTTGAGTATAGGTAGTTCTTGACTTACAGCTACCTTTGGGACCAAAATTTCCGTTGCTAAGCAAGGCCATTAAATGTGTTGCACTCTAGCTTACAACCCTTTTTGCCATGGATGTTAAGTAAATCATGCAGTCATTAAATGAATCCAGCTTCTCCCATGGACTGTTGAAAGCCATCAAGGAAAGTCACAAATGACTTTTGCTGTGATCATTGTAAGCTGTAAATAGATTGCCAAGTCTCTGAATTTTGATCATGTGATCATGGGGTTGCTGCAATGGTTATAAGTGTGAGGACCAGTTGTAAGTTACTTGCAATGCCATTGTAATTTTGAACAGTCACTAAATGAATAGTTATAGGTCGTACTTATTTTAAACACCAGAAAGCTGTGCTAAGGTGACCAAGTTGGGTGATATATTAAAATTGAATTTTTGCCATGACAAATGTTTAAAATAACCCAGCATTTAGTTTTTAATTAAAATCAGTGAAATAAAGAAATCCATATATCTGCATATAAGATATGTAAACCACATCACAGGGAACTCAGTGAGGTGTGCATGCTTATATTTTTTAAAAAAGGAACTTACAACTTAACTGCTGTACAACTTAATTTTAGCATAATTAAAATCAGTATAAGGTATTACGTGAAGAATATTTCTATAACCCTTGCCCTTAAGCAAGGATTAATTGTTAACAGGGAAAAGTAAAAAAGCATTAGAAGAAGACAACATTGGTCTCAAGAGGTGTTTTGAGAAGTTCTTTAATCCCTTCTCTTTGGGATATGTCTTGCCTAAGTTTCAGTAAAGGAAAGTGTTTTGCTGTCTTTCCCAAACTGGAATGAATCACCTCTGTTTAATTGCAGACTGTCTTTATAGCAAAAGCATGTGGGCCTTTCTATTAATATTAATATAAACACATATTAAGTATTCTGACCCCCTTCGTCCCACACCAAAACACTCCAAGCCAAAGATGCTTTACAGAATTTATTCACAGACAGACAGGTCCTTGGCAGCAATCCAGCACAGATAAGCCCTGGCAGCCTGCCAAGCTCACAATAATGTTCATCAAACATTAGTTAATGCATTGACTTCTGCAAGAGGGGTGTGTGCACAAGCAGTCCTGATTATAGTCTGGAGAGGAGCCTAATGACCACCAACTGAGTGCAATTACCTCCTGTACTTGTGCAACTGTTCCTGATGCCTATTAGCTCTTCGGTGCCGGGCATCCAGGAACAACTCACTGCTGATGTCCGGATCACTCTCCCTTGTCTCCTCCCCACTGGTCCAAGGCTCAGGCACCTCCTGGTGGCCATCCAGCCTCTCTGCGCCCTGCTCGGAGTCGGAACCCTGTCCAGGGTCCTCCACATCCTCCAGAGCCGACTCATAGGGCCCCTCGCTGTCGGAGTCTGGTGGCAGCTCCAACGGCTCCTGCTGGGCTACAACATTAAGTGTTAGGCACAAGTGTTGATGTAAGAAACATCTTGATTGATTGATTGATTTTATTTATATGCCGCCCTTTTCCCCCGAAGGGGACTCAGGGCGGCTTACAACTCAACCAGGGAAGGGGGGTACAAACAAGAATTTAAAACGACATAAAAACAATGCATGATTTAAAAACACAACAGTCATACCTATTAGTATTGTGGGACTTGAAACAGCATGGCCTTCCACCAGACAGCTTGCCATGCCGTCTTCCAGGATACAACATTGCAGTTTCTACTTCCTTCCATTGTGCGTTTATTTGCACCAAAACAGTTTCCATTCCATTGCCACTGAGCATACCCAATCTCCACAGGGCTGTTTTTAGGGTTCCCTTGAAGAGGTTCATGAGATTCCATCTGCGCGTCTCAAAGCCACGGGCTTCCATTACATCTGCTATAACTCCCCCACGTCAACTTTTTTTGGCCACAGAACCCTTGGCTCTTTTCTTCATTGCTCTTTTCTTTGACATTGAACTTAGTTAATGTTTTACATCCTGAGTTTTATGCTCTTTTATCTTTTAAAACATGACTTGTGCCAACATCTTTCAGGTATGACTTTGATGCTCAGTTTTTGTGATGTTTTACTGCATGCATATTCAAACTTCCCAAAGTCCTTAATGACACCATGACTTCCTATCCATTTTGATATGTAATCGGTACAAATCTTTTTATTTCCATTTCATTCTATACAATCACATGTTTACTGTGCAACCGAGGCATATAACATTGAGTAATAAACACAGCCCTCGCTTTTATAGAGAATGCCCCCTACAATACAAACCCAATATACCGCCTTAGCCCACCATACACCCTTTCATCCCCCTCCAACTTTCATTCTTCCTTCTCTCATACCCCTCTACACCTACTTCCCCTCCCCCTCTATCTAACCCTAACCCTATCACTCCCTCTCTTAATCCATTCCCTCCCTTCCTTCTCCTCCTCCTCTCTCTCACTCTCTCTACTCTCCTTCTTCTTTCATTCAGCTCCTCCCTTCGGTATCTCTTACTTTCCGATATATTCAGTTTGTTCTGTTTTGACACTAACATTAATAAAAACCACAGTATACAAGTGCAATCATGCTTTAAAATTTAACACATATTATGTTTCCCCCCTCCCCCCCTCCCCCTAGATCCCCGCCTCCCTTCCCTCCCCCCGACTTCCCAGAGCCCATACATGGTATAACTTTTGACAATCACAGTCTAAAATATCTCTACATTGAACTCAGCTTCTTGCTGTTACCCAAATTTTTAACAATTTACGTTATTACTAATTTTAAGCATAAGCTATCTGGAATTTCCTAGTCCCGTATTTGCTTTGTATATAATCAATCCATTTTTTCCAGTCTCGTTTATACTTCTCATTTGAATGTTCTTTAAGATATGCTGAAATTTTCACCATTTCGGCTAAGTTTGTAACCTTTAAAGTCCATTCTTGAATTGTAGGCAGGTCTTTCTTCTTCCAGTATTGCGCCACCAAAAGTCTTGCTGCCGTTATTAAGTACAGAACCAAATTAATCTCTACTGCTACGAAGTCAGTACATATACCTAGTAAAAACAGTTTGGGAGTGAATTTTATCCTTTTTTTGAAGATATTTTGCAGGATCCACCAAATTTTTATCCAAAATGCCTTAACATTACGACATGTCCACCATATATGAAAATATGTAGCATCGAAAGAACCACATCTCCATACATTTTGATATGTAATGAAGGGTGGTGGAGAAGCGAAGGATTCAAATAAGATGTGAGAAAGAACCAGCCATGTCTTGCCAGTACTGACTGATTCTGGCTTAAATTATTTGTTGAGGACTTTTACATCAAGAATTTTAAAAAGTTGCATTGCTTCCATTTAAAACTTTGACCAACTTACACCTGACTTGCTTTCAGATAGTTGAAGAAGAAAAATTTATGGCTGGGTTAAATTGAATAGTCTCTTCCCCCACATAGTACAAAGATAGAAAATACGGACAGTGTGACCCAATGGTGGGATTCAATTTTTTTTACTGACGGTTCTGTATGCATGGCTTGGTAAGTAAAATCTTTATTACGGTCAAAGACCAGCAATACACATTAGTTTTTACACTATATTAAAAAAATACTAACATTAAAATATAATTAAAAAGTATTGACATTAAAAGTGGATAATAACATAATGGTCCGGAGATTGTTAGAGGTATGTCCAGATAATTGGTACAAGATGGTACTATACTTCTGTAGCCAATTTTTTTCTTATGGACATTGCAGCAGCACAGAACTTTGCCACTGCATACGTGGTAACCGGGTTAGTGTCCTGGAGGAGAAAGCCTAGATAAAAATGGTCTGCCCTCCCTGGCAATCTCTCTAATAAGAGCAGGATATGTGCAGACCTACAAGCTCTGAATAGCTCGCAGTGTAATAGAACATGTGAATTATCTTCCATTTCTCCTTCACCACATATACAAACCCGTTCTGCTGTAGGTGTTCTCTTATACCTGCCCTGGAGGAGTGCTGAAGGAAGAATGTTAAACCTGGCTCTGAAGAAAGCTATTTCTGGTTTTGGGGAGATCAGGTCATTTAAATATCTTGCCGATTCCCACACACCCTGTTTGAGTCTGTCCCTACTGTGGAGAGGCAACCTATTTAGTTCTTCTTGGAACTCCATGTCCCTCATTCTATTAATTACTACTTGCTTTGCTTCCTCAAAGCCTAGGGACATTAAGAATAATGGTGAGAGCCCATAAGAGCCCAGCTTGTGATCAGTTGCTTGTTTCCAGGGGCTTGGTGGGCGTGGCATGGCATGGCTTGGTGGGCATGGCTTGTGGGTGTGACAGAGGAAGAATGTTGTAAAATCTCCATTCCCTCCCCTCTCCATGGGAAGGTTACTGCAAAATCCCCATTTCCTCCTAATCAGCTGGGACCCGGGAGGCAGAGAATGGATGCGGGCGCGGCCTGTCAGAGGTGGTATTTACAGTTTCTCGGAACTACTCAAAATTTCCTCTACCGGTTCCCCAGAATACCACCTCTGGTGTGACCATATAACTCAATGGTTAGATTGACATGGGATTGGAATCCCTATATTTTTCTCTTCCCCTTTCATTTTTTGTGACGAGATAAACATAAAAATGAGAAGGGGAAAGAGAGAAATGAATGTTTTAATAATAACTTAAGCCTATCCATTGGAACTGGGGCTGCTTCTCCTAATTATCAAAATCTCATGAACTGAGATTTCAGCCATAATTTTATTTCATTTTACTTGGTACCCAGTGCCTGAAGATGGTTTTGGGCGCTTGTGCACAAACAATATTGTGTTTAGCTGATTTATTGAAGTTTGAAGTTTTATTTTATTTATATGCCGCCCTATTCCCTAAAGGGACTCAGGGCGGCGAACAACTCAAACGGGAAGGGGCACATACAAATACAAGACAGACATTTAAAATGACCAACAACCACACCTGTCGAGAGGGGAAGGGAGCTCATCAACCCCAGACCTGCCAACACAGCCAGGTTTTAACGGCTTTTCAGAAATCCAGGAGAGAGGTGAAGGTCCGAATCTCCGCGGGGAGTTCGTTCCAAAGGGCCGGAGCTGCAACAGAGAAGGCTCTCCCCCGGGTCGTAGCCAGATGGCATTGGCTGGTGGATGGAACCCGGAGGAGGCCGACCCTGTGCGATCTAATGGGTCTTTGGGAGGTAATTGGCAGCAGGCAGTCTCTCAAGCACCCAGGTTCAATACCATGAAGGGCTTTATAAGTAATAATTAATAACTATTCCATTCTGCTGGCCCAGAGTAGTCAGCCTTAAGAGTAGAAGAATATTAAAGGATATTGAACAGCAGAAGCATGAAACCAACATCTAAGCCTTATACAATTCAACCATATTAAAGCTATTTAGAATGTATTACTCATAAGCAGCAGAATCTTTCCCTGTGGCATTAGTGAATTTCTTCAGAGGTTTGCATGCTAAAGATGCCCTCCACCATGATTGAACAAATCACTCAGTGCTACAGAAAGTGAAAAGGATAATGGACCATCTACAGTCAGCCCAGCAGCTCCACAATCACCACCTCATTTTTTCCAATCTAAATTTAGAAAATACCAAAAGATGAAAAATGGTCCATTTTGAGCAACTGACATTCTTTGTTCGAAGTCTTTGATCTGCCGCTTCAACCCCATAAACAGCTGTAAATAATTGACCCAATATTTTAAAATAGTTGGGAGAGATGGATTGGGATTGTGAAAGAGATAAATGTGGTATGGCTGAACATTCATTTTTTATAAAACTGATATGCCAGCACACTGAAAGATTTATCCAGCACTAGGATGATTTGAAGCAAGATATCATTGATTACTTTTAGCTGCTGAGTTAGACTGCAATTCTACAAACACTCTCACTCATGATAAACTGCCATTGAACTGAATAAGACTTCGCTTAAATTAAATCTTCAAGCATGGGGCTATTTCCTAAAAGAATCTGCTTGCCAAGATATTTAATTCAGAGGACAATCAAGTGAATAAATAAGTTTTGAGTTTATTAATCATTTGTTTTGTCAATAATTGACTGCATTTGAATAAATGCAGGTAACGTCAAAAGTTATAAAAAAAAGAATCTCCTTGAGAGAGTGAAGAAAGTAACACTAACTATGCATCGCTGAAAGGAAAGCCCATCTGATATAATTTTAATGTGTTTTGTGCACATATTTTTTAAAAAGCACAAAGATTTTACTGCAGCTTCTTCAGTTAAAACTGATGCATTTGTGATTTAAAGTAGTTGAAAGTTTAGGAAGACATTACACTGAGAATATTAAAATATACACTTCTTGGCTCTTATACAGTATAAGGACAGTGGCCATTGTGCTGTGGTGCCAAATACTTTGAATAGAAATTTGGGGTTTGTTTATGGGCAAAAATTCAGGGTTTTGGTCACGCAGAGCGTAACCTAACCATACAACATTTAACAGATAAATCACTTTTTAGCTACGTAACACTGACATCAAGAAAAAACAACTGAGCGAGGACACAAATCAGTAATATGACAAAATGAAAATATAGCAGATAAATAAAGCCCGCTCAAAATGGAATGAATGTTTGATCACATCCAAAATGCCTGCAAAAATCTATTGGCAATTTGTAATATATATTTTTAAGGGGGGGGACAGTGGTGGGTTTCAAAAATTATTCAAACCTACTCTGTGGGTGTGGCCTCCTTTGTGGGAGTGGCTTGCCACCCATGTGACCGGATGGGAGTGGCCGCCCATGTGACCGGATATGAAGATGCCGACGACACTTGTCAGAACCACCTTAAATTACCTCACACACAGCACTGGCATGCATAAGAATATGATGTAAACTTGTTTTTTAAAAGGCATCTTTGGTTTGCGTTAAAACAACTTCAACACACGCAATGTTCTGATTGCACCACAAACGCAGTAGTCATCCTTCCCTTTCACAGAGGCACTGAGTTTTATAAATAGGAGCATGATAGTGTAGAATAATCATATCCAAGGACCAGTGGTGGGTTTCAAAAAAATTTTGGAGCCTCTTCTGTAGGTGTGTCCTGCTTTCCGGGTCCACTGGTGGAACCTCTTCTAACCGGTTCGGTAGATTTGACGAACCGGTTCTACCAAATAGGTGCGAACTGGTAGGAACCCACCTCGGGGGGGGGGGGGAGATGGAGACACTCTGAGCTTAAGCTCAGTGAAGAATCTCCATGCATAATGCTTCTATTTAGGCCTTTCTTTCTTTAAAAAAAAGCAGCAAAAAAGCAGCAAAATTCTTCTCTCTATGTAGGGTTTCTGATTGATTTGGCTCTTGCCTGCATGAACTGTAATCATTTATGCAAATATCTTCTGGAATGGCTGAGACATTAAGCTTCAAACCAAGTGAAATCATTCTGGCTTTGCAAATAAAATAAATTTTGTATCACTTACCCTGTTATGGCAATGCATCTTGAACTCCCTGGAGTAATCCTAAAACCTTGTCTCCTCCCCACTGGTCCAAGGCTCAGGCGCCTCCTGGTGGCCAACCAGCCTCTCTGTGCCCCGCTTGGAGTCGGAACCCTGTCCAGGGTCCTCCACATCCTCCAGAGCCGACTCATAGGGCCCCTCGCTGTCGGAGTCTGGTGGCAGCTCCAATGGCTCCTGCTGGGCCACAACAGATCCCAGCCCTATCTTTATTCAACAGTTCACAAGGAGGATAAGGTAAAGTCTCATAAAAGGTGTTATGGACATGACCTCAAAAGTTTGTTTTTTTAAAAAAATAGTTTGGTGTAAGATGTAGAGAAGAAGAAAAATGACCTTGACAGATATATATATAAGATCCAATCCCAGGGTGATGCGGTAAAACATATTTGAAGTCCACAACAGACAGATAATATTTGGAAGTCCCCAAAGGTGTTTTTTCAAGAGGCAAGTAGACTTTTTGTTTTTTCTTTGAAGACATTTCGCTTCTCATCCAAGAAGCTTCTTCAGCTCTGTCTGGATGGTGAGGAATGGAAGGATTTATAGTCCTTGCAGACAGCTGGTATAAATCCTTCCATTCCTCACCACCCAGACAGAGCTGAAGAAGCTTCTTGGATGAGAAGCAAAATGTCTTCAAAGAAAAAACGAAAAGTCCACTTGCCTCTTGAAAAAGCACTTTTGGGACAACCATGACCTGGATAACAGAGAATCTCCACACCAGGGGTGGGTTCCTGCCAGTTCTAAGCTCTTCTATAGAAGAGGTTCCACAAATCTACCGTGCCGTTTAGAACCGGTTCCAGCTCCCTCCCCGCACCGGTCCGCACATTATCAAGATGAAGAGGGAGAGGATGAATTCTGGGAGTTCAAGTCCACAAGTCTTAAAGCTGTCATGTTTGAACATCCCTGGGGGTTTTTTCTAAAGGGTTAGGGGTGCGAGGGTCTTGTAACTTGACAGTTTTAAGACTTGCATGCTTCCAATGCCAGAGTTTCTGAGCCAACATTTTGGTTGCTAAGCAAGAGTGTTGTTAAGTGAGTTTCACCACATTTTACAAGTTGGCCACGCCCACCCAGTCACATGACTGGCAAGCCACTCCCACCATCACATGGCTGGCAAGCCACTCCCACCAAGCAGACCACACCTACAGAAAAGGTTCTAAACGAATTTGAAACCCACCACTACTCCACACACATGTAACATTTGAAAGTGAGTCTTTTTGTCTTTTTTGTTTTTTCTTTTTGTTGGTTTTTTTTTTTTTTTTTGATCTTTTTTTTCCCCATTGGTGTGGGCATGTATTGTTTAAGAGTATTATTATTAATAATATTTTAAAATAATAATTACAGTCAAATGAAAATGGATATATGACGATGGTGATATGTATGAATATCTGAGTTAAAATGCTTGAGTTAACATGAGTTATGTTTGTTGACTGTGGAGGAGATGTACGAAAGTTTATCTGTGACTGACTGATACACTTTCTAGAGCATGTAAAGAAGGATGTTGTACTTGTTTTAAATTAAAAATTAAAAAAAAAATTAATAATAATAAAAAAGAAAGTGAGTCAGAGAAGAAATTCCTAATTCGCTGAACTATAAAAAAGGAGAGATACTGCATAGATTTGAAAGATTCTGTTATTACAGTTAATCTGAATTAAAAGCTGAAGTTTTAGCTTTTTCTTAGAGCTGATTTCTTGATTTAGTCTATCTACTGGAAGTGACATTAGTTTCTTTTGGGTGTTAAAAAAAAAACCTGCCTCATCGGAATATCTTGACAGTCTCCCATGCAAAAGCAAGTCTGACCTGTTTTTGAAGTCAAGGCAATGTCAGTTGCAGTGGTGGGATTCAGCCAGTTCGCACCTATTCGGGAGAACTGGTTGGTAACTTTCTAAGTAGTTCAGAGAACCGATTGTTGGAAGAAACATTCTGGTGTTGTTTCTAGCCTCATCTTTATTGCCCTGCTTACAGAAACTACCTCTCCGGTTAACCCTTAGTACATTGTAACAGCTAAGGCGAAGCGCCCATTGACCCAAGTGACCTTGAGTTGGCCACGCCCACCCAGTCACATGACCACCGAGCCCCACCTATCCAGATAGTCATTAGGGCAGAGAACTGGTTGTTAAATTATTTGAATCCCACCACTGGTCAGTTGGGTGTCATCATGTGTTGGGGCAGGTATCTGGAAGACTGGGAATTCAGGTTTGGGTTTTTTATTTTGGTTTGGTTTGGTTTTTGATTCACAGAAGTATAGAGACTCAGGGTTGGAGCCTTTCATCGAAATATAAAAGGTGCATTATGTCACTGCAATGCAAGTTCCATCCCTTGTGTATGTGTAGCAATACACACCTTAGGGAAGCTTCCCTGAAGTGTATTCTAAGTACTACATACATCAATGGTGGGTTTCAAAAATTTTTGGAATCCCTTCTGTAGGTGTGGCCTGCTTTCCGGGTCCACTGGTGGAACCTCTTCTAACTGGGTTGGTAGATTTGACGAACCGGTTCTACCGAACTGGTGCAAACCGGTAGGAACCCACCTCTGACGCACACGCTCACTAATATAAATGAGACACCATGCAGCTGTGATAGGAGCAAGGAACAATAACTTTTGTCACCAGCTTCGCACACAACATAAAGAATCAGAGCAAACTTAATGGAAGCCAAGATAGTGAGTGAAACTCTCTTGATGGCTATGCAACTCCTTCATTGCGTGTTGTAATATAGTTCCTTGTGTAGGCGTGTGTCCTCCATGGCCTAGTTCATACTAGGGCCTGCAGAGCCACGCTGAATCACACAGGAGAAAACAAACTCCTAGAACTCCATAACATCCTGATATCCTGATAGTGCAGAACATAACATCCTGATAGTCCATAACAAAACATCCTGACCAGGATATGACCATATATAGACAGAACTTCCCTGAGCAGTAGATTAGAAATTGTACTTTTACAGGCTGTTTTTAATCACATGCTATTGCTCCTCCTGCCTTTGTTCTATCCCAATAAAAGGGGCTCTCAGACTCTCATCTGGGTCGCTCCATCTCGAGAAAGGTCGTGTCCTGTCTTTTCTCAACATTGGCCTCATGGACGACCCACGGGAACATCACATTTGGTAGCAGAGGATGGTTACTGCACATTTGGTGACCCCAACGTGATTGACATCACATTTGGTAGCAGAGGATGGTACATTTGGGAGTGAAAAATTTCTCAATTGGGGATTGACCTTTCTTGCTTCTTGCTGCCAAATTAAATAGCAATTGTACCTTTAAAGCCCTACATGGCTTAGAGCCAGGGTACCTTCGAGACCGCCTACTGCCACATACCTCCCAGCGGCCAGTAAGATCCCACAGATTGGGCCTCCTTCAGATGCCGTCAGCCAAACAGTGTCAGCTGGCGGGCCCTCGGAGGAGAGCCTTCTCTGTGGCTGCTCCGACTCTTTGGAACCAGCTACCCCAGGAGATCCGGACCATACCCACTCTCATGGCCTTCAGGAAAGCTGTAAAAACTTGGCTGTTCCGGCAAGCCTTGGGCTGTTGACTTCACTGTTGAGGTCCAGCCCCGATTAGCATGAATGTACGAGGTGTTGCTGTTTTTAAACTATTTTCTTTCATCCTTATGTGTTTTTTTTGTAAGCCGCCCGGAGTCCTTCGGGATTGGGCGGCATATAAATATATTTAATAATTGTAATTGTAATTGTAATTGTAAGTTTATTTATAGGCCGCCCTTTTCCCTGAGGGGACTCAGGGCGGCTTACAACTTGTGGGGAAGGGAATACAGACAGTGACATATAAAAACAGTACATAATTAAAAATAGAAACAACATTCATAATTCGGGTGGGGACGAATTACAATCTTTAACCCCAGGCCTGACAGGATAGCCAGATCTTGAGGGCTGTGCGGAAGGTCTGGAGGGTGGTGAGGGTACGAATCTCCACGGGGAGATCGTTCCAAAGGGTCGGAGCTACTACTGAAAAGGCTCTCCTCCACGTGGTTGCCAGTCGACACTGACTGGCGGATGGAACTCGGAGGAGGCCTAATCTGTGTGATCTGATAGGTCGCGAGGAGGTAATTGGCAGGAGGCGGTCTCTCAAGTACCCAGATCCACTACCATGAAGGGCTAATAAAGGGCTAATAAAATAAATAAATAAAATAAATAAATACACATTTCAGATCTAAAACCTCATCTTCTTTTTATGGTTTGTGGTGAGGACCAGAGAGTTCATTAATTTTATTATTAATAATTTTCTATCCTGACTGGTGCTTATTTAATCGGTGTGGATCAGATAAAATTAAAACTGAATTTCCTTTAGGAGAAATGTATGAAATCATCAGTTAGAACAGTTAGTCAATATTATTAGCTGGGAGTAAAATCTTGAAAAACAGACGTGCTTTTTCCATTTTCCTCACGAAAAAATGATAAATTCAGAATTGAATCAAGAGGGACCCCTACCTGTTCACAGAATCAAAGATCAGTTGAGAAAAGAATGTGAAGCCCTCCCTAATAATAGATCAATGAAGGAAAACTGGATTTTTTAAAACTTTCTCATTGAAAAAAATCAATTTATTTGAAATTATATTTATTGTAGAAGACACATGCAGCACAATGACATTTTCATCCTTCTGAAAATCTGAAAAGCATCTGGTAACCGCAAGCAAGGTTTATTACATGTGTATTCCAGGAGAGGATAAGAAGAGAAAGAGAAAATATAATTTTACTGTCTTGTGCCGAGGTGGCACAGTGGTTAAATGCAGCACTGCAGGCTACTTCAGCTGACTGCAGTTCTGTAGTTCGGCTGTTCAAATCTCACCGGCTCAGGGTTGACTCAGCCTTCCATCCTTCCGAGGTGGGTAAAATGAGGACCCAGATTGTTGTTGGGGGCAATATGCTGACTCTGTAAACCGCTTAGAGAGGGCTGAAAGCCCTATGAAGCGGTATATAAATCTAACTGCTATTGCTATTGCTATTGCTATTGTGAGACTTGTCCTATTGCTTTCTGCTTGTTGCTCTGAATTATAAACATCATTTCTCTGAGGTGCAATAAAATAATTTTAAAGAGTGTAAAACAGCCACTTCTTTACTTATTTCACACAAGCTTCTTCCATAGTGTTACGTCTTTATTTTTGCCCAGAAAAATAATAGGTTTTTTTTTCAACTTCTCAAAGGTTGCCTTGTCATTTCAAAAGTTGGTGTGAAGAAATCTTACATTTTGTTACGATGCTTTACAGTTCTTTCTTCTACATGCTGTGTGCACGCTAATAGCAATAGCAATAGCAGTTAGACTTATATACCGCTTCATAGGGCTTTCAGCCCTCTCTAAGCGGTTTACAAAGTCGGCATATTGCCCCCACAATCTGGGTCCTCATTTTACCCACCTCAGAAGGATGGAAGGCTGAGTCAAGCCTGAGCCGGTGAGATTTGAACCGCCGAACTGCAGATAGCAGTCAGCTGAAGTGGCCTGCAGTACTGCACCCTAACCACTGCACCACCTTGGCTCTTTAGGATACAGGGTTTGTCCTGTAGCAGAAAAAATATTCTTTGACTTCAAATTTGCTGCTATGAACTACTAGAATATACATTATTTCTACTGTATTATTCTTCTCAAGGAATTCTACACTTGGAGTCATTTCTAGTGAGGAATGGTGAATTGACATTCCATGAACCTCAGGAGACATTACTGTCAAAAAGGCAGCTGGATACTGGATACTGGATACTGGATACTGGATACTGGATACTGGATACTGGATACTGGATACTGGATACTGGATACAGACTCTGGAAATTCTTTCTGGATTAAAGAGAGATTTTGAGATTAACCATATGTACTCCAACCAAGTGGTTTTTTTGTGAGTAGACAGCAAAAATTGACAGTTTTACAGTCTTTTTCTGGGAGTTTCAGGATTCCATTGCGCTCTGAGCTGTTAATGTAGCCTTTTATTAACTCAATATTTGAGTAAACCTCAGCTTTTTAATCACTTTGGAATTTATTGTTTGCCAAAAATTGAAGAACCTTCAGAACCGCAAGTTTGGTATTTGCTGGCTAAGTGGCTCTTCAATCTATTTAGAAAGAAAGTTATGTGTTTAAAGAACATCATTTTCTTTTTCACAATATATAGCAAAAGGGTGATTACAGCATTAATTTCAGGGGGAAGAAATTAAATGGATTAAGAGTTCAAAGGAATTTTGAATTAAAGAAAGACTGTGAAGTTAATTATGGAGATATAAATATTGAAGTTGCTATTTAACTCTGTCTAGACTTTGGCTGATTAATAAGGGGATGTGACGATTTAGAGACAAATTCAGAGAAAATTGGTTGGGATATGGGGTGAAAATGGGTTGGGATATGGGATTAAAAATGCAAATAGTTGCATTTTAAGGTCCAGTGATAATGTTGATTGTACTTGCTGAGAATGAAGGGGGAAGTTTCTTCTAATTTTTTCCTTCCTTTTTCTTCCTCTTTTTTTTTTTTTGAGTTTTTCTGAACTTTTTCATATATACAGTATATAAATGTATTTTTATATTAGGTGGTTGTATTAGTTTTATTTGTTTAATATAATCCTCAATAAAATTATTCAGGGAAGAAAAGGAATTCTCCACAAGTTTAAATACAGCAAAAAAATCAACATTCTATAGGAGATTTATTTATTATTTATTTATTAAACACATTTATATGCCGCCCAATCCCGAAGGACTCTGGGTGGCTTACAAAAATAAAGAGGAAAAAAACATGTAACGAGAAAAGAAACAGTTTAAAAACAGCAACACTCTCATACATTCATTCTAATCGGGGCTGGACCTCAACAGCGAGATTAACAGCCCCAGGCCTGCCAGAACAGCCATGTTTTTACAGCTTTCCTGAAGGCCATGAGAGTGGGTATGGTCCGGATCTCCGGGGGTAGCTGGTTCCAGAGAGTCGGAGCAGCCACAGAGAAGGCTCTCCTCCGAGGCCCCGCCAGTCGACACTGTCTGGCTGACGGCATCTGAAGGAGGGCCAATCTGTGCGATCAGACTGGCCACTGGGAGGTATGTGGCAGCAGGCGGTCTCAAAGGTACTCTGGCCCTAAGTCATGTAGGGCTTTAAAGGTGATAACCAACACCTTGAATTGTGTCCGGAGACCAATTGGTAGCTAGTGCAGCTCACGGAGGACAGGTGTAACATGGGTGTACCTCGGTACACCCAATATCGCTCGTGTGGCCGCATTCTGAACTAACTGCAGTCTCCGAACACTTTTCAAGGATAGCCCCATGTAGAGTGCGTTGCAATAATCCAGCGTCGAGGTGATAAGGGCGTGAGTTACCGTTTGAAGTGCCTCCCGATCCAAATAGGGCCTCAATTGGTGCACCAGACAAACTTGGGCAAAGGGCCCCCTGGTCACAGCCGATAGATGATGTTCCAGTTTCAGCTGCGAATCCAGGAGGACTCCCAAATTGCGAGCTCTCTCTGAGGGGCGTAAATTTTCACCCCCAGGGTTAAAGATGGACTGTCCAAGCAGTCCTTCGGGGGCAACATCCAAAGCCACTCAGTCTTATCGGGATTGAGCACAAGTTTGTTCACCCCCATCTAGTTCCTAACATCCTCCAGGCTCCAGACATCCTCATGTCTACCGCTACACTGAGCTGGCACGGGGCAGAAAGATACAATTGAGTATCGTCCACATATTGGAGATAAGATTATGTTGCTTTTTTTTTTTTCCAGAAATAGAGTTATGGAGCACTGAATGTCAGAAGAAAAAGATTTTTCTATCCACTATTGAACTTTAATCCAAGAAAGACAACTTGGTTCCATATTACAGAATGACTCAATCATTAAAATTGATGTTTTGTACATTTATTTTGAAAGGAGGCTATAAATACATGGAAATGCAACTAGCTGAAATAGTCCATCAATTTTTTTGAGCCAAATCTTCAGGGCAACATTAAATTCTGGGGAAACTAAAGAAATGGAGAAGTCAGATGCCACAGATGACTTAGCCCTGAACTACAGATCAAGAAATTACATACTTTTCCACAAACATGTATAATTCATAGCAGAAGATTTACAACTGTAATTGAGCCTGGAATTACAGTATTAAATCATTGCAGTCATAAGTCAGGTGACCAGAAGTCGATTTCCAGCTTTTTACATGGCAATTATGAAGTGAATACTGTAGTCATTAAATAATGCCATGGTCATTAAGAGAACGGCAGGCAGTGGTGGGATTCAAATTGAGATTTGAGAGAGATTTATTAGATTTATATGCCGCCCTTCTCCCAAGGACTCAGGGTAGTGTACAACAATGAAAAGAAACACATGATATAAAAGTTAAAAAAAATTAAATGGAATATCCCAACCCAATTAAAATTGACAATACATTTTTTTTTAAAAAAATTTGAATTGAAATTAACAGTGATCAATACTGTATTTTGTTTTGTTCAGGCCAGGCCGGCTTGCTGGAAAAGCCAACTTTTTAGGGTGCGTTGGAAGGACCGGAGGTCGGGGATTATACGAAACTCTGGGGGCAGCTCATTCCAGAGGGAAGGTGCTCCCACAGAGAAGGCTCTCCCCCTGGGGGTCACTAGCAGACACTGTCTAGCTGACGGCACTCTGAGGAGGCCAACTCTGTGGGATCGCACTGGACGGTGGGAGGCTACCAGTGGCAGTAGGTGGTCTCACAGGTACCCTAGGCCTAAGCCATGGAGCGCTTTAAAGGTCATAATAATTTAATAAATAATTTAACAACCGGTCCTCTGCCCTAATAAATGGCTGAATGGGCGTGGCTCAGTGGTCATGTGACTGGGTGGGCATGGCCAACTCAACGCTACTCACGTCGATGGGCCCTTCACCTTAGCTGTTACAATGTAATAAGGGTTAACCGGAAAGGCAGTTTCTGTAAGCAGATCAATAAAGATTAAGCTAGAAACAACACCAGAATGTTTCCTTCCTGCCTTCCTTACAGGATTAGCCCTGTAAAGTGGGGGGGAAAACAAAAGGAGATTTCTTCTAACAACCAGTTCTCCGAACTACTTAGAAAGTTACCAACCGGTTCTCCCGAATAGGTGCAAACTGGCTGAATCCCACCACTGATGGCAGGGCTGCTAAGTGAACACCACAGTTAAGTAAAGACACTGCAGTTGTTAAGCGAATGTCATGATTGGTAAGTAAATCCATTAATTTGAATGGCCATTTTATTTCTGGAAACTGACCCCCAAAATCATGAATTGAGGTCACGTGACTGTGAAACACCACAAGTCATAACGTTGATCCGTTCAACGTGTTCATTGACGGGTAGATAGGTGAGTGTAACCATTTATGATGGCCAAGGCGGTTTTATGGGTCATAAAGCTCCCCTTTTATAGCCATTGTAGCTTCAAACAGCGGTAAAATGATTGATCATTAAACAAGGACTATCTGCATGTAGAAATCTGGGGTTACTTATTTATTTAAGGTTAAGGTTAAGGTTTATTCAATTTGTATTGTATTGCCCTATTCCCGAGAGACTCAGGGCGGCTAACAATCTGGGGGGAAGGGGGTACAAAATAAAAGTAAAAAGACAGACAATTTAAAAATACAGCAACATTCATACCTCGAATGGGGCTGGAAGATTCAACAGTCCCAGGCCTGCCAGGTCTTAGTAGCTTTGCAGAAAGCCAGAAGGGTGGTAAGGGTCCGGATCTCGACGGGGAGATCGTCCCAGAGGGCCGGAGCAGCCGCAGAGAAGGCCCTCCCCCGGGGAGTTGCCAGCCGGCATTGGCCGGCAGATGGAATTCGGAGGAGACCTAGTCTGTGGGATCTGACCGGTCTTTGGGAGGTAATTGGCAGGAGGCGGTGTCTCAAGTACCCAGGTCTGATACCATGTAGGGCTTTTAAAAGTAACGACTAGCACCTTGAAGCGTGTCCGGAGACCAATAGGCAGCCAGTGCAGCTCGCGGAGGATAGGTGTGACATGGGTGTACCGAGGTGCACCCACAATCGCTCGTGCGGCTGCATTCTGAACAAGCTGAAGTCTTCGAACACTCTTCAAGTCTATCCTCTTTTTGATAATGCAGATCTAAGAGCACACAAGCGTATCATCAAATGCAGAGCACAGTACAATCCTTTTAGAACCTATTTTTTCATTTTCAGCATAGGATAACGCTGCATGTTACTCTCAGGCAACAGAGACCACAAATGATGGTAATTTCTCCCGAATGCCTTACATCAATGCTGCATCGGAGATACTGGGAAGAGGATGAATTCCAGGTAGCCGCAGGATCATCCTCATTATTAAAAGGAGAGAAAGAGGGCAGAGAAAGAAAAACTAAGACTACATCACCCCCAAGTAAACCTTACCATTCCAAATAAACAAACATGCACATACCCCTACTGCTTAAAACTGTCACGAAGCAAGGAATATGGAGCATAGAATTCTGCTTTTATTATTAAGTTATTTGCATGAATGAACAGAAGGAGAGATGGATGGTGTCAGCCCTCCCTAGTAAACCTGAAAGGAAATTAATTCTGCTTTATTGTAAGGCTAATTAACAGAGTCTTGCATGTCTCAAAGTAAAAACTTTTCTGCTTGATCCATTATGGCAGATGCTACCTAAATGTCTGTGTCTGATTTATGAGCCAATCATGGTTTCTACCATTTTTCTCTGATTCCTAAGCAGCATCTCTTCCCCCAAGGTCATTCACACATTCCATTCAGTGGTGGGTTCCTACCGGTTTGGACCAGTTCGGCCAAGTAGGTAGTAACCCCTGAACCAGTTCTATTGGCGTCATAGGCACCATTATCTTGCTGATTGCACCATTATCTTGCGCTCAGAAGCAATTTTTTACTACTGCACATGCACGCATAGTGCACATTAAGCGTGCACGCCCAAAGCACATCCCTGAGCGAACCCAACCCTGATTCCATTACAGATGGAGAAATAAGACGTAACTACGGACTTCCTAATTCTTGTCATAGGCCAATGTACATGGAGAGGAAAAACGGGGCCGTGATTAAGTCCAATGGCCTCCAGTCTATGTCTGAACCTTAAAGATATTTTACAATAGACTGTCCTCAAGTAAGGCTTGATTTCATTTTGATATCAAGGAGCCATGGTGATGTAGTGGTTGGAATGCAGTATTGCAATTACAGTCTAACTCTGCTCGCTGCCATGAGTTCAGTCCTCACAGGTTCATGGTTGACTTTAGCCTTCCATCTTTCCAAAGTCAGTAAAATGAGGACCCAGATTGTTGGGACCAATAGGCTGACTCTGTCTTACAGAGGGTTTACAACCCTTAGAGAGGGGGGTAAAGCACTGTGAAGTGTATGTAAGTCTATGAAATATGAAGTGCTATTGCTATTGCTATCATTTTAATTATACTTTACTTAAGGGTTTGGGAAATGGGGTTTAATGCTGAGACTTATTTGATAACAATCCCTAGTACTGTTCCCCTAAGTGACATTTTACCCCAAATTCTTACCAGGAGTATCTGACTCATTTCTTAAATCTTAACTAACTCAGCTGAGCCTCTGCATTCTTGCATTTTCCCTGGATCGATCAAGGGGAATTCACTACCCAATTTTCACTAGTCTAACACAGACTCAAAAGAAGCACAAATGCAGCCAGCAATAGTATTTTGTGGGCATTCATTCCATACAGTGGTAGAAACCACTCATGCCAGTGATTCAGTGATTTTATTTTTCTGTATATTGATCTAGCATAGCAACATGCTTTCTAAATAATCTTTAACAAAAATGTTTGGGAGTTGTATGTTCAATTTTGTAAAATACATATGGGAAACTTTTGTTATTATTTTGTTATTATTTCAAGGATTGAAGCTACATATTTCTATGCATAATATTTCTGCTCCAGTGCTCTATCTCATGGCGGGCTGTTAAAGAGTTAGTAAGTGAATGTGTTAAATAAACTTTATTATGTAACAGTAACACAGTCTATTCAGAAGGATTTTTTTCCCTTTTGCTGTGAATGTCCACTGAATTATTCAAATGTTAACATACTTATGCAATTTACATAACCCAAATAAGAACCTAACATAATTACAATGGGGAGCAATTATTTTTTTTAATTTGCACAATGGATTATGCGTTTTACTGAAATAGTTCAAATAAAAATTTCTTTCACTGACATGTTGTACTCCCAAAATCTGAAACAGTCTGCTTACTCACCATTTCTCTCTCTCCCCAAGAGCCATGAATTCAGCAATCCAGTGTTCATAATTTTTATTGGAAGTTCTGCATTGCACAACAAACAAAAATTAAAAATGGTTAATTGAAAAAATTTCTGCTGAGGTTTCAAGCAGTGATGTGCAAAACCAAAAAACTGCATTGCTGTAAATCTTTTCCTGCTGTAATGCAACCTGCAACTGAGGAGAAATTTCAGTTAGACAGTTAGAACAATTAATCAGTGGAACGACTTCAGAAATTGTGGATTCTCCATCAGTGGAAGATTTCAAGAAGAGATTGGACAACCATTTGTTTGAAATGGTATTGGGCAGAGGTGTCAATCTTGATTTCATTGAGGGCTGCATCAGGGTTGGGTTTGACCTCGGGGGGCTGAGGTGGGTGTGGCCTGGGTAGGTGTGGCCAGCTCAACATCACTTGTGTCAGGGGCGCCTGTGGTGGTCCAAGCACTCTGCCAGGGAAAACAGGCTCCTGAGCTCCGTTTTTGGCTTCGATGGCCTCCTGCAACCCTCTGCCAGTGAAAACGGAGCTCGGGAGGGCCTCATGTGGCATCACAGGCCAGTCCTTTGCTGTTTCTAGGTTGGCCCTGTGGGCCAGATATAAGCACCCTGTGGGCCGGATCTGGCCCCTGGGCCTTGAGCAGGGGGTTGGACTGAAGACTTCCAGCCCTGTTATTCTGAAACTTCTTAAAAGAAGCTTACTTGAGATTGATGAAATACAGTGGTAGGTAGGGTCACTGTTCTGACCCCCCTTCTTCACACACCAAAGCACGCCGAGGCAAAGATACTTCAAGGATTTATTAACACACAGACTAGCCCTTGGCAGCAATCCAGCACAGACCAGATCTTGGCAGCAATCCAGCACAGCAATCCAACCTGCCAAGCTAGCCACGAGAGTTCTCCAGCTCTAGTAAATATGTTTACTCCTGCGACAAACGTGTGGAAAGTCATTCCTTTTATAGTCTGGAGAGGAGCCTAATTACCACCAGCTGAGTTCAATTATCTCCTGTAACTGCGCAACTGTTCTTTATGCCTATTAGCCCTCTGTTGCTGGGCATCCAGGACCAACTCCCTTGGCTCCTCCCCACTGCTCCAATGCATGATGTCACGATCACACTCCCTTGTCTCCTCCCCACTGCTCCAAGGCTCAGGCGCCTCCTGGTGGCCAACCAGCCTTTCTGCACCCTGCTCGGAGTTGGAACCCTGTCCAGAGTCCTCCACATCCTCCAGAACCAACTCATAGGGCCCCTCGCTGTCAGAGTCTGGTGGCAGCTCCAACGGCTCCTGCTGGGCCACAACAGGTCACTAGATTGCAGACTGAAATTAGGATTTACTTCCCCAAAGTATTTGAATATTATTTCTGAATGCAGCTGGTTAATGTTCTACTAGAATTATCTTTCCCACACCTGCTGTTCTCCAAAACTATAGTGTTTGAGAACTCTGGGAGTTCTCAAAATCCCAACATATTTGGAAATCAGGATTAGAAGCGGTTATACTTACTAGTCAGTAAATATAAAACCAAAGCTTTTCCTTTATATTTACTCAGCCATTTCTAAGGACATACTTACCTATTCGCATACTGTGCTTGCATTCTGCATACTATTTCTATGGATGATGTACAGGCAATAAAACTTTATAAAAACAGTATAAAACCACAAAAAATACCAGAAAGCGTTTATCTTTTTCCTATTGTAATGAGAGTGTGTGTGTGTTCTTTCATAGTTAATTTTTTATAAAGCTCTAAAACAAAATGATTACTACTGACAATCATGGAGTAATATTTACAATATTCTAGAGCAGTGGTTCTCTTATCCTGTCGTCCGTGGATCCCTGGGATGGGGGGAGCACAATGTCATCCCAGAGATGTGGAGCAATATTATGATTTACTGTAAAGATTGAATTAAGTCTTGTTGGTATATGGCCGCAAAGGTTATTTAAAGAGGGTACGTGGTGAAGAACAGGTTGAGATCCACTGTTCTAGAGCGAAGAGTAGAATTATTGGCTCTCAAAGTCTTGTAGGACTCCATTTCCTCTGAATTCTAGCTATGCCAGCTAGAATTAACATGATAATTCAACAATTGGAAGACCAAAGGTATCTTCTGATTTTTGTCCCATGCTGAAAATGGCTGGGGAGAAATACTTGCCTAAGGTGAGAAACTAGACATGATGGTCATCAAAGGGAACATATCCATATTTCTGGACATGACACATATGAGAAGTGACATTTCAGTCACACTGCACATTTTTTCAGGCTGCAGGCTTTAGGGCATAAAAGTGCTGGAAGAATTCCTCTTGTTAACATTATGCCCACCAGCTGCAAACATCCTGGGTATCATTTACGGAGCATTAATGAGAAAAGATCTTTTCTCATTAGAAAAAAAAATCTTTGAAATCTTTGCTGCTCACAGCCTTGCTTGGAATGTTGGGCTTAAAAGAAAGATCGTTCAAATATTTCTAATGACATTTTGCCTTTGCAAATTGTTTTCCCCAAAATACGTCCTGTCTAGGATTCTCAACCAGCACAGTCAATGGCCAGTACATGTTTTGTTTTGATTAAATTTACGTAAATTTATTATCTGTACTGCCCTGTAACCAGTTCCCAATTTTGCAAAACCTGAACTATGCACTTCACAGCCTATCTTATATTTTGTGACGCATTATACTTCCAAGGAACAACATAAACAATGATTTCTAATATTCTATTGCTTTAATAACATTTTTTATGTTTTTACTTATTTTTGTACATTTTAATTTATTTTGGGTGCGCCACTGCGAGGTGGCGCAGTGGTTAGAGTGCAGTACTGCAGGCTACTTCAGCTGACTGCAGTTCTGCAGTTCAGCTGTTCAAATCTCACCGGCTCAGGGTTGACTCAGCCTTCCATCCTTCCGAGGTGGGTAAAATGAGGACCCGGATTGTTGTTGGGGGTGATATGCTGACTCTGTAAACCGCTTAGAGAGGGCTGAAAGCCCTATGAAGCGGTGTATAAGTCTAACTGCTATTCCTATTGCTATTTTGCAGGTTTTTACCTGTCCATAACTGGTGGTCAAAACAATAAATTGAATAATTGGAACAGATTTTTTTCTAATTCAGTACAACATTAAAAAAATAAGCAATGGTTATTACAAGTATGCCTCCTGGCAACAAGGTGAAACATGAAACGTAATGCAGGTAGTCCTCCATTTATGACCACAATTAAGCACAAACTTTCTGTTGTTAAGTGAGACATTTGTTAAGTGAATTTCCCCTCATTTTATGACCTTTCTTGCCTCAGTTGTTAAGTGAATCAATGCAGTTAATAAATTAATAACCTGGAGATGTGATTGTGCTGATGCTACGTATTATCATATATGGTGGACTTGTAAAAAAGTCAAAGCATTTTGGATAAAAATATGGTGGATTATTCAAAATATTCTTAAAAAGAGGATAAAGTTCACTCCTCAGTTATTCTTGTTAGGTATAATCACAGACTGTACAGTTATAGAGACTAACTTGATTCTGAACTTAACAACGGCAGCAAGATTGTTAGTGGCGCAGTACTGGAAGAAGGAAGAATTGCCTACCATTCAAGAATGGACATTAAAAGTAACAAACTTAGCAGAGATGGCTAAAATATCAGCATACCTCAAGGACCATTCAGATGAGAAATACAAGTTGGAATGGAGAAGTTGGACTGATTATATTCAAAATAAATATGGGACTAAGAAATTTCAGTTAGCTTATGAATGAACGAACAAGGAATGTTACAATTTATCTAAAGTTAGCTTTACAAAAGGGGAGTTAAAGTATAAGTGAAGGTACGATGCTAAAGTTAGTTTATTTTAGTGTATGATTGTTAAATGTTTATACCCCAGCTCCAACGGCTCCTGCAGGGCCACAACAATAACCATAGCATTGGCTTTATGACTGTGGTGATTCACTTAATGACAGCAATAGCAATAGCAGTTAGACTTATATACCGCTTCATAGGGCTTTCAGCCCTCTCTAAGCGGTTTACAGAGAGTCAGCATATTGCCCCCAACAATCTGGGTCCTCATTTCACCCACCTCGGAAGGATGGAAGGCTGAGTCAACCTTGAGCCGGTGAGATTAGAACTGCTGAACTGCAGATAACAGTCAGCTGAAGTGGCCTGCACCCTAACCACTCCGCCACCTCGGCTCTTGATCATTGCAAAGAGTCATAAAACTGGGTTTGTCACATGATCCACCTGTTTTATAACCATTATAACTGTAATGAGCAGGTTCCGTTACGTTTGTATGCTGACGACTACATGTAGATTTCTAAACTGGCAGAATATTGTGTGTTTCCTTCCCTTATCTCACTCTGTGTTGTTACCCTCTGAACCATGCTCCATATATGGTGGGCTGCATCTCATATCATCCCTGCTTGGCTGTCCTTGACTGTGTTCGATGAAGCTTTCCTCTAAGCCCCTTGGAGAGTTCAGGTCAGGGAATACTGTTTTTAGAGCAAAGCTGAGAATGAGAATACTTTTATGTCTTTTATATATATAAAAAAAGATATACCTTATCAGCATTTTGAAGACTTAATTTGCAAGTTTGGCCACAGCTAACTTACTCGTTGCATATTTTTGCTGCAGTTTTTGACTCCAAAACTGCATACGAAAATGTTTATCGCAAGAAACGTTGTGCATACTCTGTGTCTGTATGTGCACATTTAATTTGCAGATAAAATACATCCAGCTTATAAGATGTTTTATAGATGGCATCTAGATCCCCAAAAGCTAGCTTGTATGTATCCAAATTTACAATCCAAATGTTGGAGATGTGATTGTGTTGACGCTACGTATTATCATGTATGGTGGACTGGTAAAAAAGTTAAAGCGTTTTGGATAAAAATATGGTGCAGAGATGGCCAAAATCTCAGCATATTTGAAGGACTTTTCAAATGAGAAATACAAGTTGGAATGGAGAAATGGATTGATTACATTCAAAAGAAATATCGGACTAAGAAATTTCAATTAGCTTATGAATGAACAAGGAATGTTATAATTTATCTAAATTTAGCTTAATAAAAGAGGAGTTAAAGTACAAGAGGGAGGGAGGATGCTATAGTTAGTTAGCTTATGTTAGTGTATGATTGTTAAATGTTTATACCCTGTATTTGCTCTGGGAAGCTGGGGGGAGGAAGGGTTGGAGGGGGGGAGGGTTGGAGCCAGAAAGAAAAGGGGAAATATTTGTAAAACCTATTAAAACTCTTCAATAAAAAAGATGCATCTAGCAATGGAAATAGATTAATTCGTCAAACATACATTCTTTTTATAATATGAGATATGGACTTTTGCCCTGGAATGATTGTAAGAATAATTGCTACATGTTTAGGGGCACGATACTCAGGTTAAGTGTGGAGCTGTATGGGTCGAAAACACTTGTAACAGACCAGGGGTGGGTTTCTCGCCCCGTTCCAACCGGTTCGGTTGGAACGGGGCCGGCGGCGTCCTCGTGCACGCGTGCAATGCATGCATGCATACTAGTGTCTGTGCGATGCTCCAGCTGCTCCTGGAGGATCGCGCAGGCGCTGTATGCGTCCTGCGCATGTGTGGAAGCACAGAACTTGTCAAAATCGGGTAGGAAATGCGGGCGGGCGGGTGGACCCTTCGGCGTTCCCAGAAGTTACTTACTTCCGGGTTCACCGACCAACCGGATCGCGGGGACTGCCACAAACCGCCTGAAACCCACCCCTGTAACAGACCATCACATCTAAGAACGACAGAATGGTGGATGATGCATTCCTGATTCGATATTCTACAATGTACACATATTGTGTGCTGTTACTCGGTGCCAGCAACATAACTAGGCATTAGGTTGTCTTTACTTTGCCAAGTAAGATTTACTTGAAAATGAGAATTGCTTCAAATTAGAAATTGGAATATACAATTGTTCTAATTTATTCATATTCAGAAGGGCATGGGGGAAGGTGGCTAACCAAATGGTCTAAGAGGAAGTCAGGGGCATAAATACCTGATACAAACTATGATAGGAAAAAAAACCCTGATAAAACGGTTCCACCACAAAACCGCGGTAGACTAAAGCGCGCTCGACTAAAGCGCGTATGTGACGTCATCACAGCGTGACGAAAACAGCACGCTGTGAGCGGTAAATTTAAAATTAACGCATAAATCTAAACCTAACCCCCCCAAACCTAACCCTAAACCTAACCCTAAGCCTAACTCTTAACCTAACCCTAAACCTAACCCTAAACCTAACCCTTAACCTAACGCTAAACCTAACGCTAACCCTTAACCTAACCCTAAACCTAACCCTAACGCTTAACGTAACCCTAAAACTAACCCTAACCCTTAACCTAACCCTAACCCTAAACCTAACCCTTATCTTTATGTGAATCGGCTTGCTTTAATTTAATTTTAATTTTAATTTAATTTATTTTTAATTTTATTTGTCGCGCTGCTGATGACGTCACGTACGCGCTTTAATCGAGCACGCTTTAGTGGACCGCGGTTTTGACGGGTCACGGATAAAACATATAGAGCAATGCCATGATGTAAATCCTGGACTTCCTTATGTCTCATCATTAGACTTGAGTATATATGTCACATGGCTTGCATTGTGACATCGCAATGTTTGCTCCTTCTACAAATGCTTATGATCAGCAGATAAATAAACATGTTAAACTACAGTAAGTAATCTGGATTGAATTAGTATTCTGTTCTGACCCTCCTCGTCCCACCCACACTCCGAGCCAGAGATAAGTTACAGCATTTAATTAACAGACAGATAGGTCCTTGGCAGCAAACCGGCACAGACAAGCTTGGGCAGCAATAAACACAGATAAGGCTTGGCAGCAATCCAGCCTGCCAAGCTCACAATAATGTTCTCCAATATTAGTTCCTGCGTTGACTTCTGCATGTGTACAAGCAGTCCTTTTATAGTCTGGAGAGGAGCCTAATGACCACCAGCTGAGTACAATCACCTCCTGTAATTGCATAATTGTTCCTGATGCCTAGTAGCTCTTCGATGGCGTGCATCCAGGAACAACTCACTACTGGCCTCCGGCTTACTCTCCCTTGTCTCCTCCCCACTGGTCCAAGGCTCAGGTGCCTCCTGGTGGCCAACCAGCCTCTCTGCGCCCTGCTTGGAGTCGGAACCCTGTCCAGGGTCCTCCACATCCTCCAGAGCCGACTCATAGGGCCCCTCGCTGTCGGAGTCTGGTGGCAGCTCCAACGGCTCCTGCTGGGCCACAACAGTATTCTAATCTGTATTGATTGATATTATTGGCTGAAAAAATTTCTTCTAACTGGATTGAAAGTTGAGTTCTCTAAAACCCATATGGAGATTAATTTAGATGCAGGGTATCCTTTTTTGCTAGTATTCTCTTTACATGGAGAGTTTAGAGCTAAAGAGGATCCATTTTCATCAACATGATAGTCTGTTTGTATATAATGATAGAGTAATGCTAAACATACACCGAGCTGGGCTTCAGTTTATGCAGATGTTCCTATTAGCTGAATGTTTCAAGAAATTACAATAGAGCCCCCTATCTCAGAATATTTATCCATCTGTCTGCCCGCCTGCCTGTTTACCTATCTAATTTATCTCACATAATCTCACATACAATTGATTCTGAAATTAGTCGGAACATTAAAAGAATCTGGCTTAGTGTAACATATAGCCTGGACTGTGGTATGAGTATAAAATATCTGTGCGCAAAATGTTTCGAATTCAAAATGGTTTGAGTTTGAAATGCCCTATTTCCGTTTTGAAACCGTTGGTCCTACGGTGCAAAAGTGTTCCACCGCTGTTTGATCCATCCTGTTCATTTTAGAAATGTTTCCAAGCTTGCAACAGGCCCCATTTCCTAAATTCAAATGGAAAACAACTCAAAAACAATTCAAAATCGAAACGTTTTACTTGTTGCTGTTGTGAGAAAAGCCCACTTTGATTTCAGCGGTTAGGGAAGAAGGCACAACCTTTTGCATCGGACAAGTCGCAAATCTTCCCAAACTGAGTAATCCAATCCTTGAAGAATAGCTCAGAGGAAAAAGTCTTTGCTTTACATACACAATCGCCAGAAAGTGTAGTTAAAAAAGTCGAGCATCAAGTACCAGTTATGGATCAATGGTCCCATTTCCTAAAAGTCATATGTTCCTTCAAAATAAAGTAGAAGAAGGTGGAGAAAGGGCCGTTCTATTAGCTATGCTAAAAGGCCAGCTTCAAGGAGTTCTCCTCCCCCAGGACATTATTATTCACTTTTATTCACTTGTCGGAATTGATGACTTAAATTTCTTGCCTTTCTCCTCCTCCTCCTCTCCCTCCCCTTTCCCTTGACTTTGAGTGTCATCTTTTTAGCTTATAAGCCTCCATCTGTTAATTATATATAAGATACCCTGGTGGGCTTTTCCAACTGAAGAACAGGATAAAAAAAAGTTTTTTCTGCAAACATATTTGCATCAACATTTCTCAATCGGTGGCCTATCCATCTGAAGTGGAACTTCCAAGTGGCTTCCAGAAAGAAGTAATATAAAGTTGAATTACATTTTTAAAGCTTGCTGTAAAATATAACAGAAGGAATACATCAATGCTAAAAGGGAATGAGACTGAGTTTCTGTCACTTTTATTTCAACTCTATAAGAGCCAAGGTGGCGCAGTAGTTAAGGTGCAGTACTGCAGGCCACTTCAGCTGACTGTTATCTGCAGTTCAGCGGTTCAAATCTCACCGGCTCAAGGTTGACTCAGCCTTCCATCCTTCCGAGGTGGGTGAAATGAGGACCCAGACTGTGGGGGCAATTTGCTGACTCAATTTGCTAAAAATCTTTAATCCGCTTAGAGAGGGCTGAAAGCCCTATGAAGCGGTATATAAGTCTAATAAATAAATAAATAAATAAACTCTCCTCACAGGGTTGTTGGTGTGGGGAAAATATGAGGGAAGTGTATTAGGAATGTTTGCTGCCTTGAGTTATTTATAAAACTAATCAAAGTGGAAAACAGATAGAGAGAGGGGATGTTTTACCTTTACTATAATTAGATACGTTTTTTGCTAGAATGATTGGTGGGACTTAATTGCAAAAAAAAAAAAAATAGTTGGCCATCAGATGGCAGAGTTAGAATATTCTCTGTTCCCTTGCTGCCATCTAGCAGTCATCCATACTTGTCTTTAATCGTTCTTATTTCCAAATCTGGAATTCTTACCACTGGTTGACCATTTTTATCTACCAGTTACACCAGTGGTGGGTTTCAATTTTTTTTAGAATTCGGTTAGACTCAACCTTCGCTGGATTGTTCTTACTTGTTGTTCCTTAATAAAGAGCTGTTGTTGCCTTTAGCATTATGTGCCTTTCCATTACCCGATCTAACACTGTTCACACAACAATGTGTTTGTAGGAAAAAAAAACATTTTTAAAAAAGGAACCGGGGGAAAAAAAAGTTGAGACAGTGATTCCTTCCAGAGGAAAATGCCTTATCCCCAAACACCACAGAGCTCCAGCATTTTCAGTTGCAAACTGGCTTGTGAACAATTTTTTCTTGCCTTGCAGCCAGTGGCGGATTAAGGCTCACTGGTGGCTTAAGCACTTACAAATCTTGGTGCCCCCCAGAGGGGGGTTCCTACCAGTTCGCACCTATTCGGTAGAACTGGTTCGGAAAGCAGGCCACACCTACAGAAGAGGTTCCAAAATTTTTGGAAACCCACCATTGACACACACACACACAGACACACAGACACACACACAAACAGACACACACACACACATGGACAGACAGACAGACAGACTGACTCACACCGAGAGAGAAAAAGAAAGAGAAAGAAAGGTATGCATTAGGCTAGACAAGAATTTGGTGGTAAACTAGAATTATTTTGACATACAAAAAATTGTACTTCGATGTCTTACTGATTGAGGAATGATGAAATGTTTGTTTTAAAAGAAATAAAACTTTTGAACACAAAAAAAAGAAAGAGAAAGAAAGGAAGAAAAAAATAAAGAAAAAAAGAAAAAAAAGAAAAAGTGAGAGAGAGATGAAAGAAAAAAAGGAAAAAGGGACAGAGAGACAAAAGGAAGGAGAGAGAGAGAGAGAGAGAACACATGGCCGGCAAGCCACTCCCACCAGGTCACATGGCCGGCAAGCCACTCCCACAAAGGAGGCCACACCCACAGAGTAGGTTCGAAAAAATTTTGAAACCCACCACTGAGCCAGTCATATTCCCTCAGCCCTAGGAAGCAGCAAAAGGCATGCCATTGCCAAGGAAATTTGCCAAGAAAACTACAGTGGGGTTATTTCTGATTAGTTGTTTTATTGTTGTTCACCCAGAGACAGAATCTTGCCAGACTAAAGCAATTCTCTGCATAACAATAATTATACTGTATGGATTGCTAGGAAGGATCTGTCCTTGCCCTCTTCCTCTCCTCCAGGCATTTCAAACTCCATTGTCTCTTTGCCATCTGGGAAAGTGACCCTCCCTCCTGCGTCTCTATACTACGTTCTACCACATCAGAACTGCGCCAGTTTAGGCTTGATGTCTTTATTTTCAGCTTGAGAGTGTTCTGCTCCTTGACACAATGACATTTTTGTCCATGGACAGATGCATGGACAACTATTAGCAGATTTGTGAAAGCAACTTGCATCCCACCGAGTTGGAATGACCTCCTGCTGGCTACTGATTGAACTTGTTATGCCAAGTTATATATTTGGATATGTGTGTTGTGCGCATATGTGTAGAAAGAGAGAGAATTTGCTGTTACTAATTTTTCAACTTTTCCTCAGAGTGGCTCAGATTTATCACAAATGCCTTGCCAGGGTGAGGATCCAGAGAAGCTGGCCTTCTATTTCAGATGAATTATGGCAACTTTTCAAAATTCCCCAATTCAAACTAACGCTCAGTAAAAGAAACCTGGATTCTAATTTGGCTTCATACTACTCATAGCCCCAGGTTACTCCAGATATATGACTCTTTCCATCTTTAATAGTCTTTACCAAAATTGATTAATTAATTCCCCTCAGCATTCTGACTGGGTTGGATGAGAAAGGTTTCAATCACATTTTATGAGGTTAGCTCTCTTCCATAGATATTATACGTACAGAGTAGTTTGATGTCAGAGTGGGATTTAGATCACTCCTGTTCCCAATGATGTGAAAAGAGACTAGCAGAATATACCCTTAGGTGAGTATTCTGAGATCACTAATCCCATTAGCTCTTCCAGGTCATTCATACTGCAGTTAAAATATCCTCCTTCTCCAGACACCTGTTTTCTTAGATTTGAAATTAACTCCTCCTCCTTCCATCCCAGAAAAATTGATTGATTGATTTATTACATTTATATGCTTCTTTCTGCTTCTTTCTTGAGCAGTTTTAATAAGTGCCCTTGTCACCAGAGATAAGTGAATGTTGTGGCCCAGCAGGAGCCATTGGAGCTGCCACCAGACTCCGACAGCGAGGGGCCCTATGAGTCGGCTTTGGATGATGTGGAGAACCCTGGACAGGGTTCCGACTCCAAGCAGGGCGCAGAGAGGCTGGTTGGCCACCAGGAGGCACCTGAGCCTTGGACCAGTGGGGAGGAGACAAGGGAGTGTGATCCGGACGTCAGCAGTGGGGAGGAGCCAAGGGAGTTCTTCCTAGATGCCCGGCACCGGAGAACTAATAGGCGTAAGGAACAATTATGCAATTACAGGAGGTAATTTTTAATAATAAATAAATAATAAATAATTGCACTCAGCTGGTGGTCATTAGGCTCTTCTCCAGACTATAAAAGGACTGCTTGTGCACACGCCCCTTTTGCAGAAGTTAATGCAGGAACTAATGTTGGAGAACATTATAGTGAGCTTGGCAGGCTGGATTGCTGCCAAGCCTTATCTGTGCTGGATTGCTGCCCAAGCTTGTCTGTGCCAGTTTGCTGCCAAGGACCTGTCTGCCTGTTAATTAAATGCCGTAACTTATCTTTGGCTCGGAGTGTGTGCTGGTGTGGGATGAGGGGGGTCAGAACAGTTAATAATAACAAAGGTTTCAATGACAGTGTCCTTCTTGAATATATCCTCTTCCAAATCATTGGTATTATCTTTCCAGCAGCAAGTGAAAATGATTGTTATTTAGTGACTTACAGGAACTTTCAGAACTGAACGAATCCACCCAATTTGGAAAAGAATTGCAATTCTATTTTTATTCCCAGGCCACCACTCCTCAAATCTCTGCCACCAATAACCCAGAGCTTCCTTCTCTATCTCATTCCTCATAGCCTGACCTAGGCTTCACCAAATCAGGAAAGAGACTCCTTGTCCTGAAAAAAAAACCCTTTTTATTTGGCTAATGTGAATTCTTGGCATTCACATCCAGCAAAGTCCCGGCAAACAGTCTTTCAAGGGTGAATTGCAACAACAGACTTTATCAGTCATTGGATAGTTGCCAGGCCGATAGCTTCCAGGTGCAACACTGCACAATGAAATACTTGGCAAGCAGTCTCTTTGAGGCATGGACTCAGATAAGTCAGATAAGCAAATCTTCACACTAAGAAACAAACGAATTGTCTCTTGAAAACACCCCGCCCCTTTTGCTCCTATTTATTTCCTATGGGAGTGGCCATTCAACATTCACTTGTGCCTTTACTCCTGAGTTGACCTCTGTTCCTTAATTGTTCCTTTTCTCCTGACAGCTCTGCACATGCGCACATTGAGAACAGGCTCCAGCTGTTCTTCTGCCCCACTAATATCTGCCTCCGAAGGTAGCTGATAACTGTCAGGTGGCCCTGGCCCCATCTCTGCCTCCGACACAGAGCCCTCATCAGAGCCTTCCCCAGACTCCAGGCCTGGCCCATGTTCCTCCCCAACCTCCTCACTGTCTGAGGACAGCAGGGCACAACAATAAGGAATTGATGTGATAGAAATAAGTTGCACGAGAAAGGAGTAAAATGTGCCAAACTAAAGAAGTTGCTAGGAAATTGAAATTATGCTGCTAATTCTCTTACGCCTTCTGGAATGGTGAGATGCTCCCTTACCAGAGGTGGGTTCCTACCAGTTCGCACCTATTCGGTAGAACCGGTTCGTCAAATCTACCAAACCGGTTAGAAGAGGTTCCACCAGTGGACCCGGAAAGCAGGCCACACCTACAGAAGAGGCTCCAAACATTTTTTGAAACCCACCACTGGTCCTTGGATATGATTATTCTACACTATCATGCTCCTATTTATAAAACTCAGTGCCTCTGTGAAAGGTGAGGATGACTACTGCGTTTGTGGTGCAATCAGAACATTCCGTGTGTTGAAGTTGTTTTAACGCAAACCAAAGATGCCTTCTAAAAAACAAGTTTACATCGTATTCTTATGCAGGCCAGTGCTGTGTGTGAGGTAATTTATGGTGGTTCTGACAAGTGTCGTCGGCATCTTCATATCCGGTCACATGGGCGGAAAGCCACTCCCATCCGGTCACATGGGCAGCAAGCCACTCCCACCAAGGAGGCCACACCCACAGAGTAGGTTCGAACAATTTTTGAAACCCACCACTGTCCCTTACCCAGAGTCTGAAAAGGCAAAATAATAAATCCCCCAGTCCCAGGAATTTGCTTTTACAGAATGGGGTCCTATGCTGAAATAAGAAAGAAAACAACTTTATTTTAATAAAGTCAACGATAACAAGGACAAGGAAAGGATTTTCAAGAACCTCTTTAGCAACCACTTCATGATCCTGTAATCTACATGCTCAAGCTATAATCATTGATCTGTAAACTGTCAGAGCAAATGGAGAAATTCAGGACTGTAGTTAGAAAAGGGGAAAAGATATACAAATAGGAACTTGCAATAAAACTTGCAAAACTGAACAAGCAGCATTTAAGAGAAACAAAGGATGCTTCATGCAATTAACTGTCCAAGTGCCATGGCCAGCCAGGCATGTAATCCAGGGGTGGGATTCAAAATATTCTACTACTGGTTCTGTGGGTGTGGCTTGGTGGGCATGGCAGGGGAAGTTTACTGCAAAATCCTCATTTCCTCCCAATCAGCTGGGACTCGGGAGGCAGAGAATAGATGACGGCGGGGCCATTCACAGGTGGTATTTACTGGTTCTCCGAACTACTCAAAATTTCAGCTACCGGTTCTCCAGAACTGGTCAGAACCTGCAGAATACCACCTCTGATGCAATCTTCTTCATGGGCTGAGGAATTTGGTACTACTTCTAGATTTGAATGCCAGATCCCATTAATGCCAATCTCTCAAGTTTTGGATCTAGAATGAGAGGCAGGGTGATGTAGGGTATGGCTGTGTGATTTTCGTGTATTTTAATTACGTGTACTGTCTTACCCAAAGGGGAGAATGTTAGGAATATAATCTAACGGTTGGATTGGCAATATATAAATCATGTAACAATGCTATACCTGTTTCTTTAAATCATACTCTAAAATGTGATTGGTTGCTGTTTCCTCAATCGGCCATAAGAGGGAGCCAGAATGACTGTTAGCTCTATGTTTGTTAGATACTGGGCTGATCTGATCTGAGTGTTTTGGAACCTGGCTGTTAGAAAGTGCCATGAGCTATTGTAAGTTTTGCAACTGCTAGCAAACTTTGAGTACCAGTACCATACAAATCATGTTTGTATGATTATGGACTATGTTATTTGGATTATCCCTTAACTGAAAGACATTGATGACTAACTGTCTTATCCGTGTATAACTTGGACTGTTTGATGGACTCTGATACCTCTATTTCCACGAAAGTAAAAGCCTATTTAAACTGCAGTGTCTCTGTATGCTGGTTTGTGTGTTCTCCAACACAACTCTCACAACGCTTCTCTGAATGCACTCGTTCTCCCAACGGGGAGCTTACCTAACACTGTAGTAGATAACTTCCTTGGCAACACTACTGGAGAAGATTTGCTATTGATTTCTTTCAAAGTATTTGGTTTTTTTTTTTCAATAGGCCACAGTCTACAATTCTGGAATCCCCTGGTAGTCTCTAAACAAATCCATTCGTGCTTAGCTTCTGAGCAAGGACATTTTGCACATCCAAACTTTAATCTGCCCATAAAATGATTCGGCTACTGTAATATTTTTTCTCTCTGATATGGAGAGGTATGTATTTAGGGATCTCATGCAGCTGTGGCTTTAAATGGTAAAGTGTTCAGTTAGGATTCCTTCCTTCTGCAATCCAAATGGGATTGAGAAAAGTTTTCAATTTCATCTCTTTGCGTGAACTAGTCCAGAGAGATAATTGAAAAAGTGGCTATGTGTAAACTGCAGTAAGCTGCTGTATTTCTAAGCAGTTCGGAGAACCGGTTGTTGGAAGAAATCTTATTTTATTTTTTCCCCACTTTACAGGACTAATCCTATAAGGAAGGCAGGAAGGAATCATTCTGGTGTTGTTTCTAGCCTAATCTTTATTGCTCTGCTTACAGAAACTGCCTCTCCGGTTAACCCTTATTATATTGTAACAGCTAAGGTGAAGCGCCCATCGACATGAGCTAGCCATGGCCACATTGTCACATGACCACCGAGTTATGTCTACCCTGCTGATCATTATGGCAGAGAACCAGTTGTTAAATTATTTGAATCCCACCACTGATTCATTCATTCATCTACGTATCTGGAAATTGAATAAAACTATTCAATGAACATACAGAAGTCATTATTTTACAAGGAACTCAATCATGAATATGATGCATAATCCCTTCCTCTCTTGCAGATGTCATTCAAATTCTAACAACTTCCTGTCTGCATACAGTTTTCCATTTTGTAGATATCATTATAATAACACTGGCTAAAAATTGTGGGTAGGGTAGGGGGAAAGTTATCTTTCACGGTTGCAATATAAGTGCTGCTGAGGATCAGCGCAAAACTAAGTTTGCAATTTCCCTTTTGAATGCAGTGGGGAAAAAAATTAAATCTACACTCCATGATTAAAATGCAATGTGACTCCTGTTAAGGAAAACCAAGATCAAGGGTTAATTCATTTCATTTTATGATTGTTCACTGCCCAGAGTCAGTGGCTTGCGATGAATAGCTATACAAATTGAATAAATAAATAAATGTCTATGATTAGTAATCTCTTTCCTATGGTGATAATCTTCTGAGATTTTAAAGAGCACAAAGAAGGAAAGGAGTTGAAAAAGGCTTAGACAAGGACTAAATTCACTAAAATCCCTGCTGCAAGACAATTATATACTGAAAAATGAAAAGACTCTGAAATTCCTACAATGGAAATGAAGGTGATAGAACTAGGAGAGATGGCAAAATTAACTTGTTTAACTAGAGAAAGATCAACAACTACATTTAACAGTGACTGGAAACCCCTTATGGGCTTTTTTCTTTAAAAAAAGGAAAAGAAAAATGAAGTTATGATTTATGTAGATTAGAAAGAGCGCAGCTTATTGAAAGAAGGAAATTATGACGTAACCCTTCATGGTATTGGACCTGGGTACTTGAGAGACCGCCTGCTGCCAATTACCTCCACCAGACCGATTAGATCCCACAGACTAGGCCTCCTCCGAATTCCATCCGCCGGCCAGTGTCAACTGGCGACTACCCGGAGGAGAGCCTTCTCTGTGGCTGCTCCGACCCTCTGGAACGAGCTCCCTGTGGAGATTCGAACCCTCACCACCCTCCAGGCCTTCCGCAAAGCCCTTAAAACCTGGCTGTTCCGACAGGCCTGGGGCTAAAGAACCGTTGCCCCCGTCTCGAATGGTATGATTGTTGCGTGTTTTTAAATCATGTATTGTTTTTGTGTTGTTCTTAACTTGTTTGTATCCCCCCTTCCCTGGTTTGAGTTGTGAGCCGACCTGAGTCCCCCTTCGGGGGAAAAGGCCAGCATATAAATGAAATAAACATTCAAACATTCAAATCTTAGGTAAAATATAAGTGCATTTATAACTGCTATCAAAAAGATTGGAAGCTGCTTCTTTTATAATCTTTTCTCTTTTCTTCTTCTTTTTCTATTTTCTTTCTTATTCGTAATTAATTCGTAATTTAATAAACTTATATGCCGCCCAATCCTGTAGGACTCTGGGCGGCTTACAAATACAGAGATAAAACAAAAATAAAAAAAATAGGGGAAAAACGAGAACAATTTAAAAGGAACACACCATACACTCGACTTAGCTGGGGGCTGGACCTCATTCATGGGTCAGCAGCCCCAGGCCTGCTGGAACAGCCATGTTTTGGTGGCTTTTTGGAAGGCCGCAAGAGTGGGAAGGGTCCGGATCTCTGCGGGAAGATCGTTCCACAGGGCCGGAGCAGCTACAGAAACGGACCTCCCCCGAGGGGCCACCAGCCGGCATTGTCTGGTTGACGGCACCTGGAGGAGGCCCAGTCTATGAGTTCTTATCGGCCGTTGGGAGGTATGTAGCAGGAGGCGGTCTCGCAGATATCCAGGTCCAAGGCCATGTAGGGCTTTAAAGGTAATAACCACCATTATTCACCATTATTTTTTTTATTTTCTTTCTTTTTTTAATATTTGTGTTGTTTTTAACGCCTTAAAATTTTCTTCAATAAAAATAATATTTTAAAAAAATCCAAACATGGGGTTAAGGAAGAATGATTCCTGCTGTGCTAACAAGAATTTCTCATAAACAAATCATGATTAAGTATCTCTTCTCTTAAAGGAAAACAAATTGGCCACCAAGATCTACTGGACTAGCAGTAGATCCTCCTAAAATTATAGCTCAATTTACCAGTGACCTGGAAGCTGAGTAGTATTCCTTAAGGTTGTATGGACAACGTAAATATCCTCAAAAGCACCTACATGTTCCAACATGCCAGTGTAAACAGAATAGCTAATTGGTTTGTTTATTTGTTTTACAAATTTCTAGGCCACTTAACTCCAGGGTCTCTTGAGTAGCCATTCAAGCATATACATGCAGTAAAAATAAATCAAAATAAAACCTAACAGATTCAGAAGGAACATCAAGTAACTCTTTCCCTTCCCAAAGCCCTAGTAAAGAGCCCTACTTAATGCTCTTCTAAAGGCTGATAAACAGCAGCCATATACAGTATATATCCTGGAGGTATGCTGTTCTGGAGAGTTGGTGCCACAACCGAGACCTGTCCTACTGAGGCTTTGAGGCTACCCCCATATGCAGTGCATTGCAGTAGTATTCCATCTACTGCAAGAGCCGAGGTGGCGCAGTGGTTAAATGCAGCACTGCAGGCTACTTCAGCTGACTGCAGTTCAGCAGTTCGGCTGTTCAAATCCCACCAGGCTCAAGGTTGACTCAGCCTTCCCTCCTTCCGAGGTGGGTAAAATGAGGACCCGAATTGTTGTTGGGGGCAATATGCTGACTCTGTAAACCTCTTAGAGAGGGCTGAAAGCCCTATGAAGCGGTATATAAGCCTAACTGCTATTGCTATTGCTATCAAAGTGCATCTCTATCCAAACTACACATTCATTCAAGCCTCAGACAGATGCACATCTTCATCAAAGGAAAGGTATCAAATATTATTGATACTTGCTGGTTTATAATGTATATGCAAGAACAGAGGCATTCACTGGACGAGTGGTAGTCAACCTTTTTCTACCTACCGCCCACTAATGGATCTTTCTTGATGGAAAAATTATCTTACCGCCCACCAGGTATATAAGTCTAACTATTGCTATACAGTGACCAAGTCTTCATGTTAGAGAAGCCTCATAGTCCATATAACTGCTACTGTGACACAAGGCAAGGACTTCTGGCCACAACTGGCAGATGCTGTTCAAACAGGAGAGCTATGAGTCCAAAAACTAGACCCCAAAGAGGTAGGGTAACCCTGTTCAGGCCTAGAAATGAAAGACTCCCAGCACCAGAATGGTCAAACAACTATAGATGCTTAATTGCACTCAGCTGGTGGTCATTAGGCTCCTCTCCAGACTATAAAAGGACTGCTTGTGCACACGCCCTTTTGCAGAAGTCAACGCAGGAACTAATGTCGGAGAACATTATTGTGAGCTTGGTAGGCTGGATTGCTGCCAAGCCTTATCTTTGTTGGATTGCTGCCAAGGCTTGTCTGTCTGTTAATTAAATGCCGTAACTTATCTTTGGCTCGGAGTGTGTGTTGGTGTGGGACGAGGGGGGTCAGAACAACTATCCATGCTGACATACCCTGTTTCCCCGAAAATAAGACCTCCCTGGATAATAAGCCCAATCGGGCTTTTGAGTGCATGCGCCAAAATAAGCCCTCTCCCAAAAATAAGCCCTCCCCAAAAATATTGCAACACAGCAGCAGTCATGAGGTGACCACGTTCACTGCCTCCTGCACCGCAAAAATAATAAGACCTCCCTGAAAATAAGGCCAAGTGTTTATTTCGGGAGTCGAAAGAAAATAAGACCCTGTCTTATTTTCGGGAAAATACGGTAGAAGCAAATCCCATGAAATCCAGCAGGGCTTATTCTCACCCACGCAACGCATTGCATTTTTCATTCACACGGAGCTTTGTGATACTTGTTGACAATGGCAACAATATCAAGATGTTCACAGTCTACTTAAAAATGCCCACAGATGTTTGTTTGTTTGTTTGTTTGTTTGTTTTATTGAGCTTGTATGCCGCCCACTCCCGAAGGACTCCGGGCGGCTTACAATAAAACAAGGGAGGGGGGATAATACACAAGACAACATATTAAAATATACAACAGTCACAATTTCCGAGGGGCTGGATATTTCGAAAGCCCTCTGGCCTCCTGGAGCAGCCAGGACTTAACGGCTTTGCGGAAGGCTGGGAGGGTAGTGAGGGTCCAGATCTCCACGGGGAGATCGTTCCAGAGGGCTGGAGCTGCAACAGAGAAGGCTCTCCCCCGGGGAGTCGCCAGCCGACATTGGCTGGCAGATGGGATCTGTGTGATCTAATTGGTCTATGGGAGGTAATCGGCAGGAGGCGGTCTCTCAGGTCCGATGCCATGAAGGGCTTTATAGGTAACGACCAGCGCCTTGAAGCGGATCCGGAGACTAATGGGTAACCAGTGCAGCTCGCGGAGGATAGGTGTGACGTGGGTGTACCTGGGTGCACCCACGATCGCTCGCGCGGCTGCGTTCTGGACCAGCTGGAGTCTTCGAACACTCTTCAAGGGCAGCCCCATGTAGAGCGTGTTACAATAATCCAGTCTTGAGGTCACATTCATGTTCCATATGAAGTCTGAAAGATTCTGTTCTTTAGCCACCCGCTAAATGTAACAGGTTGACATTGTTACCTCTGGCCCTGGACCACTGTCTCCATTAACCAGCAAGCTGCCCGTTCCTGGTGAAGTGACCATCTGTTCTCCTCCACGTCTTCTTTCCTTCCTGCCCAGGCAAAAACTATTAATATGAGCATTAAAAGGCTTTCGTTCCTGTGACCAACCTGCCTTGCTATGTGGTGCAAAGAGAAGAGGCTTCAATCCCAGTGCTCGGAGGAGGGGTGGGGGAAGCAGCTTGGATGTGCATTTTGGAGGATGATTCAATCTAGGGAGGCTGAACCCTTTTCATGCCATGGATGTTGTGAGTTGCGGGCCCGCCTCTTTCCCTGCCAGTCTGCTCTAGGATGATAATCACTCACTATGAAAACTCATTAGCTTCCACAGCAATGAGTCCTTCACTGCTCAAGCTTGGTGCTGTCCTTAGTACCATGGCTATGATTTCTAACTGGATGTCCCAAACGCTCCCGTCACTGGTAGGACTGAATACCACCAGGCTGTCCACTTTTAACAAGCTAGTAAGTAACTTCATTCTCTGGAGAGCTTTTGTGGGCTTGAGAGGGAAGGGATGGGAAGAGACAATCTGCTATGGCGTTTTTCTTTTCAAGTGACCCAGAGATTGCAATTTGAATTTTGCATGCTTCTAGTAAGAACCTTCCTTTCGTTCAAGTTGTTAATGCATGTTGCAACCTATAGACTCACAGGCTGGAAAGAACCTTTACCAACTGGAAACGGAATGGTTTTCTTTTTTTAAAAAAAAAGAAGAAAAGCTTTATAAAATATTTGTCTAAGGCACGGGTATTTGTACAAGTCTCAAAGCACCGAAGGCTTTCTTGTTTGTTCGCTTTCCACTTTCTGCATTGTGACTTCCGAAAAGCCTTGCTGCGATTATACAAAAATAAGCATGATTAAACTCGAGCTGTTCTGCTTCCTTTTCTTGCAAAGCCATTGCACCTAGCAGGATGACCGCCTTTTTCCTGCTTTGTTTTCAATGCCGTATTTAGGATGTCCCGGAACAAAAAGCGAGACTTTTTGAGTTTTCCAGAGAGGAGGGGGGGAGAGAAAGAGAGAGAGAAAGGAAGGAAGGAAAGAAGGAAAGAAGGAAGGAAGGAAGGAAGGAATGGAGGGAGGGAGGGAGAAAGAAAGAAAGAAAGAAAGAAAGAAAGAAAGAAAGAAAAACTTTAAGACAAAAAGAAAACACACTTTCAAATCATTTGATTAGGGCAGCATGCCAAATTATAGATTGCTATTGGCTAAAGATGTCCACTGACTTTTCAGGATGGATTCCATTATGTGTACTACTGTTGCTGAAATGTAGTGTGATGCCTGCCAAAAAGTCTTGTTCGGTACTAAAGAAGGAAGCCTCTCTGTCTGTGGTCTTAATGCTGTCTTAATAGCTTGATGAAACGGGTGAATTCTGCATCCTTTGCCATGCCATTTGCTGAAACGGAGCTAATGAAAGTTTGACGAGGAGGCACTTAACTGAATTTCCCTGCTCCAAAAGTTCCTCCTTACCTGTGCTCTGTTCATTGTGATTGCAATCAAATATCAGATTAAGAGCAGCTCAGGGCTAAATGCCACTTGGAAACTAAACACGTGGTCTCATTTACTAATCAATGTGGAATGTGTTCATTGCCTGCGGGCAGGAAATGAGAATGGAATCATGATTTTTTTTAGTGTTCTTCGTTGAACCGTTCATTTTACTCTATTGTGAAATCTTTCCGTGTAGACGATGGAATTAAGGCTGATATTTCAGAGTATTTATCATGTTGAAAGAAATGTCCTTCTGCGTTCAGCTCCAAGTGGGGGAAAAAGACACTGGAGACATGGAGGCTGTTTGGAAAGATGGTTTATTGTTGGACAGGACCACATGGCTTGAGCCCTGAACAGAAAAGGTGATCACAAGCTTCAATGTTGGTGGAGAAGAAGAGAAGGGCTGAGGGAGGGGAGAGGCTTGCTAGGCTTTTTATAACCTGTTCAGTCCCACCTCTCTGTTTCCTGTTCCTGTGTAAGAAATGTATTCTGATTGGTTGTCAGACTCCCATGGTGCCATGCAGGGGGCTACTCTCTAGGCTGTTTTGAATCCATAGATGAGTTCTCAGATGCCATGTGGAGAGTTGAGTAATATCCCTTCCCCCTACAGCTGCAGTGGAGAAGTCTTTATTATGTAAAGTGGGCTAGCCTGGCCTTCTTAAAGGGCTATTGACAAAGTGGGGGTGGGCAAGAAGCTACAGGCAACTATTCTGTCTTTTAAAGCATGTTTCTTTCTTTTCACATCCAGAGAAATATTTCCTAGGATATTTCATTTTTCTGGGAGAGGGCTGGATGATAACTTCCCACAATCAGAAATGCCGTTGTTTCTGTATATTTATCAGAAAGGAAGTTCACATCAGCCAACTTTTGTAACCTCTGTGGCTCTCTCTGGAAAGTTTAGAGTTCACTGAATATCCAAAGGACCTCAAAGGGTTCTTAGTTCTCATAGAGTGAGCTAATGCAACACTATGGATCAGAGTGGAGTCATATCTGATAGGGACAATTCAGCATTATAAGCTTCTTCTTTTTCAAATAGAATTATTGGTAAAAGCTACACATTGACCCCAAAACTTGCATTTGTATTCTATATAATTCCAGAAACTTGTGTGATTTTTATAGCACCTGGGGAAATCTGCACTCTGATGTTTGATTGGCCATAAATCTCATCAGCTCCCTTTGGACTCATCTTACATCATAAGAGTAGAATATTTATTAGCCTTTAGAATATTTATTAATCAGGTAGGTTAGATCAGGAAACAATTCTACAGAAGTTGGCCATTATTCAGAGTGGCTATAATAACAGAATCTTGCAGGTCTTATTCTATTGTATATCCCCCGCCTAAAGCTAAAGGTTCCCCTTGCACGTATGTGCTAGTCGTTCCTGACTCTAGAGGGCGGTGCTCATCTCCGTTTCAAAGCCCAAGAGCCAGTGATGTCCCAAGATGTCTCCATGGTCATGTGGCCGGCATGACTAAACACCGAAGGCGCACGGAACGCTGTTACCTTCCCACCAAAGGTGGTTCCTATTTTTCTACTTGCATTTTTACATGCTTTTGAACTGCTAGGTTGGCAGAAGCTGGGACAAGTAACGGGAGTTCACTCCGTTATGCAGTGCTAGGGATTCGAACCACTGAACTGCCAACCTTTCTGATCCCCCTTCTATACCTTTATAAATTGAGGAGTTGATTGAGCATACTTTGTTTTGGACATTTTTTCCCCTTGTCGTTTTGGTAACAGATCTCGCTTATCTCTGTCAAAGTTACTTTTCTTACTCTCTATATCACGTTTCCATAACTCAATAAAGGAAAAGTAGAATAGAAAGTATGACATAAATCAAGTCTATCTGATGTTAGCGTTCCAAATACCATGTAAAATTAAATCAGAGTCAAAGCTAAAACTATGCTTAAAGTTCCAATTTAATAAAGCAGGCATGTTGGCATAGTGCTATGGGATTCCGACTCTGGAAGTTACATCAGAATACCACCCAGTTAAAAGTTCATGATCTTGCCCCCACACCCATAATCCATCACATGGTCCAATCTTCTACTTCCACGCTGGCGTCTACGCCAGCGGTGGGTTTCAAAAATCTTCGAACCTACTCTGTGGGTGTGGCCTCCTTTGTGGGAGTGTCTTGCCGGCCATGTGACCTGGTGGGAGTGTCTTGCCGGCCATGTGTTTTCTTTCTTTCTTTCTTTCTTTCTTTCTTTCTTTCTTTCTTTCTCTCTCTCTCTCTCTCTCTCTCTCTCTCTGTCTCTCTCTCTCTCCCCTTCCTTTTGTCTCTCTGTCCCTTTTTCCTTTTTTTCTTTCATCTCTCTCTCACTTTTTCTTTCTTTTTTTTTCTTTCTTTCTTTATTTCTTCCTTTCTTTCTCTTTCTCTCTCTGTGTGAGTCTGTCTGTCTCTCTCTGTATGTGTGTGTGTGTGTGTCAGTGGTGGGTTTCAAAAAAATTTGGAACCTCTTCTGTAGGTGTGGCCTGCTTTCTGGTGGAACCTCTTCTAACCTGTTCGGTAGATTTGACAAACCGGTTCTACCGAACTGGTGCGAACTGATAGGAACCCACCTCTGGTCTACGCCTAACTGCTTCCGGTCAGGTGTAAAGGTTTGGGAGACAAAAGATGACCTTGAGCTTGTAGGAAGGAATTTTTTATTTTGAAAACAACATATTCTACCCTTTGCTAACCCCCCCCCCCCCACCTTAATAAGAGTGTGGCAGGCCAAAGATTCTTAAAGGAACGGCTGCAGGCCTGGCATCTGAATTTCTCAAAAATATGTTGCTAGCCTTATTGCGAAATGCCAGAAACATGAGAGAAATGCTAAACGTATAAAGAGAAAATGCATACCAATATATTTTGATGGATTGATAGGTAGATAAAGCAAGCATAGAATAACCTTTTGAGAATGGCAGTTGTGGGGAATGCTCGTGCTTCCCATATGTTAGGAAAAAAAATTAGATAGAGAGATACAGGCAGAGCATCCCAGAAGTAATAAATCAGTCATCAAAATAAATTTCAGTCACCACAATATTATTATTTATCTCCTGCTCATGCATAGTTATTAATTTAAAAAAAAAAATCTGATTTACTACCAAATGTTGACTACCCTATTGCTTGTGCGAGAGAGAAAGAGAAGGAGAGCTGCATATGGTTGCTACTGAATCCTACTTTCAGAACAGGCCCCCAAGTCTAATAGAGACCTTACTTTCTCCTACCTTCTCCAAATCCTACAGAACTCTTTGATAGTGTTGTGGCCCAGCAGGAGCCGTTGGAGCTGCCACCAGACTCCGACAGCGGGGGCCCTATGAGTCGGCTCTGGAGGATGTGGAGAACCCTGGACAGGGTTCCGACTCTGAGCAGGGCGCAGAGAGGCTGGTTGGCCACCAGGAGGCACCTGAGCCTTGGACCAGTGGGGAGGAGACAAGGGAGAGTGAGCCGGAGGCCAGCAGTGAGTTGTTCCTGGATGCACACCATTGAAGAGTTACTAGGCGTCAGGAACAATTTATGCAATTACAGGAGGTAATTGCGCTCAGCTGGTGGTCATTAGGCTCCTCTCCAGACTATAAAAAAGACTGCTTGTCCACACGGCCCTCTTGCAGAAGTCAACACATTGACTAAAGAGAACTGTTGTAACTAACTTGGCAGGCTGGAAGTTGCTGCCAAATCTTGCTGCCAAGGTTTGTCTGAGTTGCTGCCAAGGTCCTTATCTGTTTGTTTGCTTGGCTTTCAGCCACCAAGATTTTGGTCTTGCTATTAAAGTACATTCTAGTTAAGCTCGTCTCGGCTTTTGTTACTGGATGGAGGAGAGGGTCAGAACAGATAGATATTGTAACTCCCCCCCCCCATACCTATGTAAATAGAAGGAGAATGTGATTGGGCCATTTTTGCATATTTTCTGTTTGTTATAGAGAATATGGAAGTCAGGGTAAATTGATATACACTCCTTTCGGTGGGAAGAAATATCCATCTGGTTCAGTTCCAAGTGGGGAGAAAGGGACTGGAGACAAAATGGATGCTGGAGGATGATTGGAAAGATGGTTTAATGATGAAGCAGAACCACATGGGTGGTTCTGGGCAGTTGACTACATGGGGGTGGCGGGGGGGTTATACCTTCTCTTGGGCTTTGCACTTCAGCTTCCTGTTCCTGTGGAAGAACATGTATTTTATTGGGTGTTTCTCAGAACTCCCATGGGGTCATGTAGGGGTTATGTAGGGGTCGTAGCTGGCTCTATAGGCAAAGGACAAGTCCTAGGTGTTTATCTGAGCTACGTTTGGTTGAGGTTTGGGGTGATGTAATGAAGGGGCTTATGTTCTTAAAGGGTGTTGGGTAATTCCTATTGTGGCTTAATGCCTTTTTCCTGTGTTGGATCTTGGGTGAGAGTATTTGCTTATGAATAGAGCTATATATCTCTTTATCTTTTAAGTGCTGACATCTGCTGTGGGCTATTAAGAAAAGGGGGCTGCTTTCTCCCTCTAAAAAAATGTTTCCCCATTTCTCATCCAGGGAAATATAATATTCTGCCTTTTTAATATTTCTCAAAATGTTTCATTCTTCCAGAAGAGCGGTGGGTGCTCACTTTCTACACTTCCTTTTCTACTTGCCTTGCAGCATCAACCCAGCAGATCTGATGAAATGTTGGCTTGCTGAAGTCACCCCAGTCAAACTAAAAAGCAAATGATGGAGAAACGTTTGCATTCTCTCAGTGTAAATCTTCATAAAAATATTAACCTCATTGCATCACGTCATAAAAGCAGGGACCTAATGCCTACCTGTCTTGCTTTTTCTCGGATAAGCTGTGTGAATTTATCTTCTTCCTTTTCTCCAACTTGGTTTATACCAAACTTGAAAAGTGCTACCGTAGTTAACAAGCAGAACAACTTTGACTAGTTGAACTTTAGTCGACAAATATGGAATTCCGTGCCCTTGCTTGGCTCCCATTGAGCTCTCCGGACAAGAAACAGCTTCTATTCTTCCATTCTCTTTGTTGCCTTCCCCATTCAATATCTCTTTATCTCCTCTCGGGATGTACCCTCAAAGCCAAAGGGGCAGTCCTGAAGTTCCTCGAAATCTTCCATCAAATTATAATGTGCAATGCAACAGGGCGAAATTCTTAAATGCATTTATTTATTTGTATCCTACCTTTATTATTTTACAAATTATTCAACGCGGGAAACATTTTCAACATATGGATATTCCTCCTCCTGTTTCTCCCACAAAAACAATTCCATGAGATGAGTTGGGCTGAGAGAGTGAGATTAACCCAGATGGCTTTCATGGCTGGGGCGGGACCTGAACTCATGATCTCCCGCTTTCCAATCTGGTGCCTTAACCACTAGACCAAACTGGCTGTCATTATGTGGCCCACAAACTTTATAAAATAAAATGGAAATTAAATAAAGCCTAGATTATTATTTTTTAGTTTATACTCCACCCATTTTTTAGAATGCAGCCCTCTAACCTACTATTCACAAGCATTATAAAAGCAGTTGTGAGTTAAATGTTGCAGTTTGCCAACCAGAGGTGGGTTCCTACCAGTTCACACCTATTCGGTAGAACCGGTTCGTCAAATCTACCGAACCGGTTAGAAGAGGTTCCACCAGTGGACCCGGAAAGCAGGCCACACCTACAGAAGAGGTTCCAAACCTTTTTGAAGCCCACCACTGGTCCTTGGATATGATTATTCTACACTATCATGCTCATATTTATAAAACTCAGTGCCTCTGTGAAAGGTAAGGATGACTACTGCGTTTGTGGTGCAATCAGAACATTGCGTGTGTTGAAGTTGTTTTAATGCAAACCAAAGATGCCTTTTAAAAAACAAGTTTACATCATATTCTTATGCATGCCAGTGCTGTGTGTGAGATAATTTTAGGTGGTTCTGACAAGTGTCGTCGGCATCTTCATATCCGGTCACATGGGCGGCAAGCCACTCCCATCCGGTCACATGGGCAGCAAGCCACTCCCACAAAGGAGGCCACACCCACAGAGTAGGTTCGAACAATTTTTGAAACCCACCACTGTTGCCAACTTATATTCCTGGAACACAGGGCCTCTTTTTGAAAATTCTAAAGTAAACTTCAAAGATAACTTGATATCGTTCAAATATTTTACAATTAAGCCTTTCATTCTTACCTGACCTGGTCAATAGCAAAGAACTGTGGGAGATATAGTACAAAAGAATTGAGTTTGCCAGTTACTACTACTCTAAGGACAGTATTGGAGAAGAGGAAGAGGAGGATGGAGGAGGAGGGGGAGGAGGAGGAGGAGGAGGAGGAGGAGGAGTAGCAGGAGTAGAAGAATAAGAAGAAGAAGAAGAAGAAGAAGAAGAAGAAGAAGTAATATATTTTTCTCTCCTTCTCTATTTTCGCAACCCTTTTAAGAGGGATCCAAAAGAAAACCAATTCTTTAAGTCTCCCTCCTCTAATTCTTTTCCTCAGCTCAAGATGAAGTTACTGCTATAATTTACTCTGAATCTGGGCAAGAGCTTTGAAAAAGAAAAAGGCAACTTGGATCAAAAGCAGAATCCCTAACACCATCCCTCCTTCTAAATCTAAATTCCCATCAAATGCTCCCCTAGACTTCCTTTCCTGTTCATTGGCTTGCTTATTTTGGCTTCTAATATCTGATGCATCAAAAAGGAAGTTTCATGTAGAGTAAAATTCTGCATTTTACTGAGATGAGCCAGGAAATCTTTTAACTTTGCAGAAAGGGTATTTTTTTAAAAAATCTTCCTTGATATTTTCCCCCCTCTTATTCAAATTTGACAGCAGTAGAAATGACAGTGGGAGATATTGTTACAGCCCAAGTACTTGTTCTGAACCAATTTTCCTAGGAAGAGAAGCCCATCTAAAAATCACAGAGCTGTGGGAAACAGTGTCGAAGCAGGCTCTGAAGCACTGGAACTTAAATGGAGCCTGATGCTTTCAATCAGCTAAAACCTGGGCACCCAATCCCGAAACGCTTCTCTAGGGAAATTCTTCATTCTAAATACGCACCAGATGTATGGAAAAGCTATTTGAAAAGATCTTGTGGCGATTACTTTTTAATGGGCAGCATTAAATAGAACAAATTTGGTATGCAAACACCTGAGGACTCTCCTAGCATGGCATAGTTCCTGGATGGTTTGGGTTTTGTTAAAGTTTGAAAAGAGTCCCATATAACTCTCCTCTTTCCTTTCTTCTCCTTTCTTGGCTCCCTTATTAAACCAATTTAGATTATAAAGTCCCACTTCTCTCAGTTTGCATATGCTAACTCAGAAGAAACATACCTTTCTAGGTGGGACCCTGTACTTCTCTTGAAGTTTTAAGACTCTAGCTCGTATCACATCTAACCATTGTCTATGCTGATAGGCCTGTGTTCTGACCTCCCTCGTCCCACACCAACACACACTCCAAGCCAAAGATAAGTTAATTTAACTAACATTTAATTAACAGACAGACAGGTCCTTGGCAGCAAACCGGCAGAGACAAGCTTGGGCAGCAATCCAGCATAGATAAACCGTGGCAGCAATCTAGCCTGCCAAGCTCACAATAATGTTCTCCGACATTAGTTCCTGCGTTGACTTCTGCAAAAGGGGTCTGTGCACAAGCAGTTCTTTTATAGTCTGGAGAGGAGCCTATTGACCACCAGCTGAGTGCAATTACCTCCTGTAATTGCGTATTTGTTCCTTACGCCTATTAGCTCTCCGGTGCTGGGCATCTAGGAACAACTCCCTTGGCTCTTCCCCACTGCTGACATCAGGATCACACTCCCTTGTCTCCTCCCCACTGGTCCAAGGCTCAGGCGCCTCCTGGTGGCCATCCAGCCTCTCTGCGCCCTGCTCGGAGTCGGAACCCTGTCCAGGGTCCTCCACATCCTCCAGAGCCGACTCATAGGGCCCCTCGCTGTCGGAGTCTGGTGGCAGCTCCAATGGCTCCTGCTGGGCCACAACAGGCCTGGTAGGAGACAGAGCCCAACAATATCTGAAAAGCTAGAATTTCTCCATCCTGAATCTTTGTAGAAGACCCTCTAGAACAATAACATGTGCTTTCAGATCTGTTACCATGGTCTGTATTTAAAACCTACAAGGGATAGGATCAAGCCCTGATTTGACCCCCCCCCCCCTTATGATAACTGAGATCACAACTCTATCTAGTTTTCAAATGGGGCCTCTATTCTACCTTGACGTAAACTTGAGTAGGATTTCATATCCATGTACTCCAGGCCCAAGACAAATCTACATTTGCTTTTACCGTTAATTTACTTGTAATGTTTGATCATTTCCTATTGAAGTAACTATTAGGGCGATTGCTGTTTAGTAGGACTGTGCTGGAATCCGGATTGAAATGTATATGTTTTTTTAAAACACATACTTTATGTCTTAGACATTTAGACCAAGGGTGTAAAACTCACGGCGTACCATTGTTGTCACGTGACGTATCCCAACTTTTTTTCCCTTCACTAAACTGGGGGGGGGGGGATTGGCCTCCGTGTGATGCATTGGGGCCATGGGCCATGAGTTAGACATGTGGAGATATTCATGTCTTATCTATTAGTTACTCCTTACAGAAGTTGGGACATTTTTTTCAGAGGTTTTTGGGGCTGTCCTGGACTGCTCTGAAATCAGTTCAGGAAAAAATGCATTTGGCTCAAGGAATTATTGACAAGGTGACATATTTATGTGTGCTCCATATCACCTTTCCCCCTTTGAATCTGGATCGTTTCATATGATCCATTAAACATTTTTAGTAACACTTTATAATCCTCTTTTGTACACTGCCCATTTCTGTGAGATGAGTAACTAGAGATAGATACAGTGGTGGGATTCAGCCAGTTCGCACCTATTCGGGAGAACCGGTTCTTAACTTTCTAAGAGGTTCAGAGAACCGGTTGTTGGAAGAAATCTTCTTTTGGGTTTTTTTCCAACTTTACAGGGCTAATGCTGTAAGGAAGGCAGGAAAGAAACATTCTGGTGTTGTTTCTAGCTTAATCTTTATTGCCCTGCTTACAGAAACTGCCTCTCCGGTTAACCCTTATTATATTGTAACAGCTAAGGCAAAGCGTCCATCAACCTGAGTAATGTTGAGTTGGCCACGCCCACATGGTCACATGGCCACTAAGCCCCACCTACCCATCTGGTCATTAGGACAGAGAACCGGTTGTTAAATTATTTGAATCCCACCACTGGATAGATAGATAGATGGATGGATGGATGGATGGATGGATGGATGGATGGATGGATGGATGATGGATGATAGATAGATAGATAGATAGATAGATAGATAGATAGATAGATAGATAGATAGATAGATAGATAGATAGGCAGGCAGGCAGGCAGGCAGGCAGGCAGAGAGAGTTTAGATTTAGATTTATTTTATTTGTATGCCGCCCTTCTCCGGGAGGGACTCAGGGCGGCGAACAACTCAAAGGGGGAAAAGGGGAACATAGAACACAATACAAGTAGTTAAAGTAGAGTTCAATACAAGTAGTTAAAGTAGAGTTCTGAGAAAATCCATCTTCACCCATCCATCTTTTGGCAATGTGATTTCATTACATTTGCAGCAGAAACACCTTTCATTGTTCAAATAGCTGCTTCTTCTGTTTTCCCTAAATAGCAGCCATCACCAGTATCTTATTCTGTGGGCTTTTCAATTCCACCAAAAGCTTGTGATGTATTATTAAGCCGTTATTAGTAATGCTTGGCAAAAAGGTGGCAGGAAGTGTCATCAATAAATAAACAGCCCAGCTTTTCCAAGCTGGTTAGACCTTATTGCGGAAACAATATAATTGTGAACGAGGACAAGATGGGAAACTATCTAGGATGTAGGCTGCACATCCGTCCCATTACCTGATTACTGAACAGTTGATCTGGAGAGTAAATTCCACATAAACATTGCACTTATGCAGAAAGCCCTGTCCTTTCCAGTGAAAAAAGATCCGAGAAAGCAGAATTGAGGAGTAATCTTTTTTTCCCCCCTCATTCCCACTCAGGAGCGAAACAACTCCCTTGTATTTGGAGATAAATAGCATAGCAACTTTCCTACCATACGTACTCAACAGGGAATTTTAGCTTTCAGATGCAGCCATACATTTTGCTTTATACTTTAGATGGCTGTGATACATTATGCATGAGTCAGTTTTTAAAATGGCTTGGGAACTTTGAGGTTCCTACCCAGGACTCAATAATTTCAACAGCATACACCATTAATTTTTTATTTGAGCCACTTCACATTCCATTTCAGGCCCAATGTTAAAACCTGGATTTAGCCGTTATACTCCTAAATGCCCTGAGATCTGGCTATTTAAAGGGAGTGCCATCTAGAGTGCCTCTAGATAGTCCCATTTTAGATCATCTGTTTTGATACCCGCATGAAATAAGGAGGACCCTTTTCAGTGGTGGGTTTCAAACATTTTTGGAACCTCTTCTGTAGGTGTGGCCTGCTTTCCGGATCCACTGGTGGAACCTCTTCTAACCGGTTCGGTAGATTTGACGAACTGGTTCTACCGAACCGGTGCGAACCGGTAGTAACCCACCTCTGACCCTTATCATTATCCCGTTCTTATAAAACAGCAGGCTTGCCTGATGGTACTAACCTTGGTGTCTTGTCTATTTGGGGACGGTTTTTGTTTATTTGGACATTGTTGTTTTATTTACTTGTTTATTTCTGCTGGCTTTTGATTTTATGGCCTGTTTTAACTTTATTTCGCTTGGTTTAATTATGAGCTTTCAGGGAAAGCTAGGTGATGTGATGTTCTGGCTTGCATTGTAAATAAGACATGTACATCTTGAAAATGGAATGTGCAAAAGTGCATCCCAAAGGAATATTTTGATGTTCTTACAAGCAGCTCAGATAGAGCCTTCTCAGAATTTCATTCTTTTTGAGGGATTTTGCTTTTTGATGTGATCGCTTCTCAGACTCCACTTCTTTGAGTGACAAAGAATTAAATAGGCAGGGTTTTTTTTGTAAAATTTCTTTCCAGATTTACAATAAATGATAGAATTAATAATAATGCAATCAGATATTTGGGTGACTTAGCTAAGATATCACTAGCTTCCGTGTATCTTTGTATCACTGTGACTTCCTAAATTTTCACAGGCTTACAGAATTAGGACAGCCATCAAACTATAGATAAATCTCAATTTTATTCAAATTAGTGCACAACAGAATAATCCGGAGTTCCTCCAAGTCTGTGGCTGCCTCCTATTATACAAAGCTTATGTTGGGCTATCAACATAAGCTTTTATACAAGATCAGGAGCCCTTGCTCACAGTCATTCATGGTTGGTGGACTGCTACAATGTGCTTAACATGGAGCTGTCCTTGAAGAATACCCAGAAATTACAACGTTTCCAAAATACAGTGGCATGCAGTGCTGAGGGGTTCTAGATTTCTCCATGATATACCTCTGTTATGTGAATTGCATTGATTCAATTGTCTTTTGCAGACAATTCAAAGTGCTGGTTACTACCTTTAAAACCTTACATTGGCAGCTTACTTGTGAGATTGCCCCTCCCTGTAGGTTTTCTGCCCATCAGATAGAGTAGGTGTTCTTCAATTAGCAATAGCAATAGCAGTTAAACCTATATACCGCTTCATAGGGCTTTCAGCCCTCTCTAAGCGGTTTACAGAGTCAGCATATCGCCCCCAACAACAATCCGGGTTCTCATTTTACCCACCTCGGAAGGATGGAAGGCTGAGTCAACCCTGAGCTGGTGAGATTTGAACAGCCGAACTGCTGAACTGCAGTCAGCTGAAGTAGCCTGCAGTGCTGCACTCTAACCACTGTGCCACCTCGGAACTGAGTGTATCCAGCATTCTATTCTATTTTGAAATTCCTGAAAAAGCAGGTTTGGTCTCTTAGATTCCAAAAACAGCACTAGACCAAGGGATTGAAATTGTAGGGACATACCGTAGATTTCATGTGAATACCAGAAGGAGGTTCTTGATGAGAGGAACTTGGAGTTCATCAGGCTTGGAGAGGTTTGTAAGGCACAGGAGAGTATACATCTATGAAGGATACCATAATGTGTCATGTTTGTTCAATGCTAATATCCTTTGCAATATTACAAATATTACATTAATATTGGTAAGAGCCAAGGTGGCGCAGTGGTTAAATGCAGCACTGCAGGCTACTGCTAGATCAGCAGGTCAGCGGTTCAAATCTCACCGGCTCAGGGTTGACTCAGCCTTCCATCCTTCCGAGGTGGGTAAAATGAGGACCCGGATTGTTGGGGGCAATATGCTGACTCTCTGTAAACCGCTTAGAGAGGCCTGAAAGGCCTATGAAGCGGTATATAAGTCTACTGCTATTACTGCTATTGCTATTGCTATTACCAGCATATAACATCCTGAAAGCAGCTGCCTTATTTAAGTGGAAAAAGTTTAGCAGAAAAGTTGAGCTTTATGTTTCACTTTTGGGATATACAATTCTCTTGATATTTCAATTCATCTGATTATTTCTTACAAGTTACGTCTTAGCGGTCTGTGGATTCTCCATAATTCCAAATCACTTCTTAAATATGTTTGGAATGAAGAGATCTATAACTTTTGACCTCTATGTGGTTTAGGAACATAGGAGAGCATTTTGTTTTATTTTAGGCACCCCTTTATTACATCCGTGGGGCTCGCAATGGCTCAGCAGTTAAAGTTCTGTTGACAGCTTTCCCGCTTTTCAACTGGAAAGCTGACAGCCTGTATTCGAGACCCGAGCGCCATGCAACAGAGTGAGCTCCCATTACTTGCCCCAGCCCCTGCCCACCTAGCAGTTCAGAAGCATGCAAATGCGAGTAGATAAATAGGTACCACTTTGATGGGATAGCAACAGCGTTCTGTGCACCTCAGCATAAAGTCATGCTGGCCACATGACCATGGAAACATCTTTGGACAATGCTGGCTCCCTCAGCTAGAAATGGAGATGACATCACGAGTGCCAAAATGGGAGTGTGCGCGGATGCGGGAGAGGAGCACTGGAAACCGGAAGAGCAGCTCCCTAGCACGCCTGTGTGGGACCACCAGAAACTGGAAGAGCAGTTCCCAGGCATTCATGTGCATGCCAGGAAGCTGAACTTCCAGTTTCCGGCAGTTAACTATCTTGGGACTGCTGAAAGACTGACTGACTTGTAAACAGGAGGTAGGTGGTGTTGTATCTCTCCCCCTCTGTTGAGCCAGGGCTGTTTAATTTTAACATAGATACCCACTTTGACTCCTCTTTCAAAGCAGTGGCCCTCTCTATACAGAATGCGAACCTTCTTGTCTTCAAAGTAGCGCCCCTTGTCTTTCAGGTGCAGATGCACTGCTGAATCCTGTCCTGGTGACTTTGTTCACCTGTGTTGCGCCATGCGTCATTTGTGGAGTGGTTGTGGAGACTTGTACATTGGGGAAACAAGATTCAGCAGTCCCAATTTTTAACTTACATCAATGCTTATTTATCCTTGTCTTTTATCTAATCAGCCAATGCACTTTTCTTTGATGATTTGCTAAAGTAAACCCCCACCTCCATTTCTGGGAGGGAGCAGATACAATTATCGATATAACTATATGGGGATGCATTATTGTTATTATTTAAATTTATAAATGACCGGCTTCCAATTACAAAAGAGGGGAGAGCAGAAAGACGCCCATTTCCTGTGGCTATAAAGAAATTAGAACAAATCCCAGAGGCCATGCTGTGTGTGCACTTTCCCTGCCGAGGTGGCGCAGTGGTTAGGGTGCAGTACTGCAGGCCACTTCAGCTGACTGCTATCTGCAGTTCAGCGGTTCAAATCTCACCAGCTCAAGGTTGACTCAGCCTTCCATCCTTCCGAGGTGGGTGAAATGAGGACCCAGACTGTGGGGGCAATATGCTGACTCTGTAAACCGCTTAGAGAGGGCTGAAAGCCCTATGAAGCGGTATATAAGTCTAACTGGCTATTGCTATTGCTTTTTTTTTTTTTAAGAACATAAAATTACCTACCTGATCTTCCACCTTTTCCACAATTGTACAGTTGTGGCCTACAGTATATGAATTTTCAAATGTTTACTTCCCTTTCAGTTTCAACACTGCATTAAAATGTGGTGCTCGTGTTCTAAATGTACAGGATGCTACGCTGCATTCAATAGTATATGTTTTCAAACATTTGATGTGGGGAAAAAAACCTACTGGTGCCATGATACTTTAGAAATGAAAAGAGCTCTCCTATAGATCCGCCCTTGGTCAACTACAGATGGTTCTGTCTTTTATTAAACAAATTAACCCGGGATCAAACACTCATATTTGAAAAAGAACTTCAGCATAACTTAAAAGGTCACATCTATTCAAGTGTGCCTGATCTGTTTGAAGATTGAATGAAATATATTACGGAGCCATTGTGGGTTGATTTTGATGCATTGACATGTTTGATTTGGTAGGTGCATTGTTGTGCTGCAATGTTTTTGAATGGAATATTGAAAAAAAATCTATTGAAAACTTTTCTAGGGCAGGAGTTTTCTGGAAAATATTTCTGTAATATTTTCAAAAGCTTCTAAATCATAAATCTAAATTCATATCCTGCAATTACTGTGCCACTTAACCAAGAAGGAGTGATAAACAGTTAACCAGTAGCCCACATGGGTTTAAAATATCCCTCCACATCAGTGGTGGGTTTCAAAAAATTTTAGAACCTCTTCTGTAGGTGTGGCCTGCTTTGTGGGAGTGGCTTGCCAACCATGTGATGCTGGGATTGGCTTGCCAGCCATGTGACTGGGTGGCCAACTTGTAAAATGTGGTGAAACTTACTTAACAACGTTCTTGCTTAGCAACCAAAATGTTGGCTCAGAAACTCTGGCATTTGAAGCACGTAAGTCTTAAAGCTGTCAAGTTACAAGACCCTTGCACCCCTAACGCTTTAGAAAAAAAAACCAGAGGTGTTCAAACTTGATAGCTTTAAGACTTGTGGACTTCAATTCCCAGAATTCCTCCTCTCGCTCTTCATCTTGATGATGTGCAGATGGGAGGGGGGAGGGAGCTGGAACCGGTTCTAAATAGCACTGTAGGTTTGTGGAACCTCTTCTATAGAAGAGGTTAGAATTGGCAGGAACCCACCCCTGCCTCACATCCTGGGATACTTTGCTGACTACTAGTTGAGCTCAAATGCCTTCTACCCAAGCACCCTGGAAAGAGCTCAGATGAGTAATTGCTGAGTTAATAAAAATATGTGGCCTGTCCATCAAATCAAACAGTACCAGAGAAATTTGAAAGTAGCCGATGAAGCCAATTTTTAAAGAAAAAGATAATAAGAGAATCGGAAAATTATAGACTGGTCAGCTTACCAATATGTTCTGGAGAAATTAACAGAAAACATTTAGAGAACAAATAACTAAGCACATAAAGAAATAACCCATGGTGGGGGAAAAAATTGAATTTATCCATAAAATAAATCCTTCCCTAATATCTGTTTAAATTGTGTTTTTTTAAGAATATCAATATTAACACGAGTTCAGGTGACCCTGCCATTGTTACATCCTAGAAATTTAGCTTTCTTACGACAGTATCTTGCATAAATTCCTTTATGATGGCATAAGAGGTTCTGCTGTTTTATGGGTTACTAACTAGTTAAAAACAGAAAGTAAGGGGAACAAATAAATGAGTAGTTCCCAATGGAGAAAAGTAGGAAGTGGGATCACTCAAGAATCCACGTTAGAGCCAATGCTTTTAACAAGTTCATAAGTTATCTTGACTTAAACTATTTATTGAACTGGCTACATCAGTGATGGGATTCAAAAAAATTTATCACCGGTTCTCTAGGCGTGGCTTTGTGGGCGTGGCAGGGGAAGGATACTGCAAAATCCCCATTCCCTCTCCACTCTCAAATTTTCCTCTACCAGTTCTCCAGAACCTGTCAGAACTGGCTGAATGCCACCTCTGATTTGCATGTGCCAAAATGTCCATAAGGATTCTCAGGGATCCAGGTCATGGTTATCCCAAAGGTGCTTTTTCAAGAGGCAACTGAACTTTCTGAATGATTATGATGAGGGAATAAATGGGGAACTCATCAAATTTGCAGCTGACACCAAGCTGGCAGGAATAGCCAACACTCCAGAAGACAGGCTTAAAATACAGAAGGATCTTGACAAACTTGAACATTGGGCACTGTCTAATAAAATGAAATTACAACCAGTACTCGCGTTAACATCTGTCACAGCATTCCTACAATCATGTGATCAAAATTTTGGTGCTTGTCAACTCACATGTATTTATGATGCCGAGGTGGCGCAGTGGTTAAATGCAGCACTGCAGGCTACTTCAGCTGACTGCAGTTCTGCAGTTCGGCTGTTCAGATCTCACCGGCTCAGGGTTGACTCAGCCTTCCATCCTTCCGAGGTGGGTAAAATGAGGACCCGGATTGTTGGGGGCAATATGCTGACTCTGTAAACCGCTTAGAGAGGGCTGAAAGCCCTATGAAGCGGTATATAAGTCTAACTGCTATTGCTAACTGCTATTGCTATGATGATTGCAGCATCACAGATCATGTGGTCACTGTTTGCGACTTTTCCAACTGGCTTCCAATAAGAAGTCAAAGGGGGAATCTGGATTTGCTTAATGACTGCATTATTTACAGTACTTAACAACTGCAGCTGAAAACCATGGCAAAAACAGTCATAAAATCAAGCATGACTCACTTAACAACTGCCTTGCTTAAGAATGGAAATTTGAATCCCAATTCTGGTCATAAGTCAAAGGCTACCTGCATTGTGTGGATTGCGCTACAACAAGATGTGATCAATAGTCATCAGTATGTATGGCATTAAAAGGCAATTGAATAAAGTCATGGATAATAAGGTACTGAGTGATTAGATTTGAGATTCAGTGTACCTCTGAGTTGGTCAAGGATGCTTTCAGATTCCAGTTGCAGGAGAGGAGAAGATCAGGGGAGATTATGTCTCTTATAATATTGTTATGTCAATTAGTGATTAGGTGCATCAGTATAAATCTGACCCTTATTAAAGTTTGGGAGAGGGAAAAAGTGGCATTTCTAGAAGAGCTGAACATTAGGTAATATTCGTTATGTCAGGCCTGCAATTATATTCCTTTTAGAATTTTGGCCTGCCACACTTTCTCTTATTTCATTATGCTGTTTCTTTAGTATAGTCGATGGGAGGGGGGAATAGACAGGAGTAGGATTGTGGAATGTATTGTTTTCATTCTTTACTAGAAGCCAAGGTCATCCTTTGTCTCCACACCAGTACACCTGACCGGAAGCAGCTGGGTGTGGATGCCAGCGTAGAAGAAGAAGATTGGACCATGTGATGGATTGTGGGTGTGGGGACAAGATCAGGAACTTTTAACTGGGTGGAATTCTGATGTCATTTCCAGTATTGGGATCCATAGCACGATGCCAACATGTCTGTCTTATTAAATTGGAACTTTAAGGATGGCTCTGCCTTGGACTCTGATTTAATTCTGCATGATATTTGGAACGCTGACACGTTACCAACATTGTGAAGAACCACCACAAAATTAGGCAAATCTAGACTAGAAGAAAGAGAATATGGCTAACATAAAGTAATAGCAAGGATTTTATGTAAGAAAAATGTGTCCTATAACACTTTTAGGGAAGCTTCCGTCCTCTTTCACAGATCAGTGAGTAGTTTCTAGGTCTCTTGAGAGCCAGCTAGCTAGACTGTATTCTCCTGAAAGAAACGGCAGACGTTTTTGCCTTTGCTTTCCTGTTTAAGTAAATGTCAGCTAGATGGAGAGAGCTGCCTACATTCCTTGCTCGCAAGGAAGCAAAAGTCACGTCTGTGCAGGGGAAAATCAAATTGATTCACTGCTCTGAATTCCACGTTGGAGTCGCTGCCTCCACTTGGCCCATGGGGAGGAGGCTTCCAATTAAAACAGACATGTTGTTTATTGGTCTGCCTTTTATCAGCGATTTCAAGGTGGTTTACAAAAGTCAAAACAGGTAAAACAGCAATAAATACAAACAACGAGGAAGAAACAGCACAGTTACAAGATAAAAGGGCAACGGTTGCCCATTAATTTGTCAGAAAAGAAGACAGAACAGAGGCAAAGAGTTTAGTGAGGATAATGTTTGGAACCAGAAAAAAGGAAGGGAGTCACATGAAGGAAGAAAATGAAAGGGATGAGCAGAGAAATATGTAGTTATTTAAACTTTACTCTACTTGAGAATAAAGATGAAGAGTTTGGCCAGAGTGGCCATGAACCCAGTCTTAACTGTGCCCCCAAACTTATTCTTTTGTGGTGTGTGGAATCCTTCACAATCCCCCTCCCCAGGATTGTCAAGATTTGGCAGCTGAACAGCATTTTTAATTCTGCTGTTGTTGCTATTAACTTCTAGTATTGCAGCCACCACTACTGCAGCTGCTGAATCTATTACTGCTGCAGTAATTTATGAAATATGAGTATTAATCCTCCAGCAGGCCTAAAACATCTCTTTTAAAAAAAATAAAAAAAAATTGGGCAGGGTGTAAGAAATTTCACCTCATTTCCTCTAGCAATATGGCAAGATGGGTGGCTGTTGTGGCCCAGCAGGAGCTGTTGGAGCTGCCACCAGACTCCGACAGCGAGGGACCCTATGAGTCAGCTCTGGAGGATGTGGAGGACCCTGGACAGGGTTCCGACTCCAAGTAGGGCGCAGAGAGGCTGGTTGGCCACCAGGAGGTGCCTGACCCTTGGACCAGTGGGGAGGAGACAAGGGAGAGTGAGCCGGATGCCAGCAGTGAGTTGTTCCTGTATGCCCGGCACCGAAGAGCTAATAGGCGTCAGGATCAGTTGCGTAAGTACAGGAGGTAATTGCACTCAGCTGGTGGTCATTAGGCTCCTCTCCAGACTATAAAAAGACTGCTTGTGCACACGCCCCTCTTGCAGAAGTCAACGCAGGAACTAATGTGAGCTTGGAATTGTGAGCTTGGCAGGCTGGATTGCTGCCACGACTTATCTGTGTTGGATTGCTGCCACGGCTTATCTGTGCCGGCTTGCTGCCAAGGACCTGTCTGTCTGTTAATCAATTCCGGAAAGTATCTTTGACTCGGAGTGTGTTGGTGTGGGAAGGGGGGGGTCAGAACAGGTGGCCAATAAATGTTATAAATAAATAAGTATCACAGTCACATGTAGCCTGCGGTAGCCATTTTAAAACAGTTAAGAAAGTACAGCTACCCTCCATTTCCATTGCCACCTCTCGATTAAAGAGGGCATATTTTGCTACTGTTATTCAAGTGATCCAGATATTCTTCCCCACAAATCCAGTATAGACTGGCTAATAAGAATTTCGGAGGTTACAGATATTTGGTGGACCAGATATTAGGCTACAACTGTACAAATAACCCGAATGATAGAAAGCAAGATACATTGGTTTTCCCCTTTTTTTGCCCAATAACTTTGTCTAATAGGATAAGTTAAACTGTAAGTGCAACAAACAACTCTGATTTTTTTTCAGCAGGGATTGCAATAGCATATATATATATATATATATATATATATATATATATATGTGTGTGTGTGTGTGTGTGTGTGTGTGTGTGTGTGTGTGTGTGTGTTCGTACGTACATACATACACACATACACATATATACACATACATACATACATACATACATACACCCCTTCATAGTGCTTTACAGCACTCTCTAAGCAGTTTGCAGAATCACCGTGTTGCCCCCAACACTCTGGGTCCTAATTTTACAGACCTCAGAAGGATGGAAAGCTAACGGGAACTAGGAAGTGTTCCTTTTTCATATCAGTCCCTGCCTTACGGAATATCTTGTGCTCTGAAGTTCAGCCATATTGTTAAGTAAATCATGCAAATCATTAAGCAAATCCAATTCCACCCTTTTAGTCTTCCGTAAACCCTTAAAGAATCGGCTTCCCACCACCACCACCAAGCATGACGATGGTACATTAGCATGGATTGGCATTAGATTTTTGTTGTTTTGAATGTTTCATGCTTTAATCGTTTTATAGTTTTAAAATGATTTTGGTTGGATTTTTTAAAAAAAATCTTTGATTGGGAGCCGCCCAGAGTTGGCTGGAAGATAGGCGGATATATCAATATTTAAAATAAATAAATAAGATGTTATTGATACCATATCGCGCGAGTGATTGTGGGTGCACCTCGGTTCGCCCACATAACACCTATCCTCCGCGAGCTGCGCTGGCTACCTGTTGATCTCCGGGTGCGCTTCAAGGTGCTACTTACCACCTATAAAGCCCTCCATGGTAGTGGATCTGGGTACTTGAGAGACCGCCTCCTGCCAATTACCTCCCTGCGACCTATTAGATCTCACAGATTAGGCCTCCTCCGAGTTCCATCCTCCAGTCAGTGCTGACTGGCAACTACGCGGAGGAGAGCCTTTTCAGTAGTAGCTCTGACCCTTTGGAACGATCTCCCCGTGGAGATTCGTACCCTCACCACCCTCCAGACCTTCCGCACAGCCCTCAAGATCTGGCTATCCCGTCAGGCCTGGGGTTAAAGATTATAATCTGTCCCCACCCGAATGATGAATGAATGTTGCTTTTTATTTTTAATTATGTGTTGTTCTCTTTTAACTGTCATTGTGTGTATTCCCTCCCTATATGTTGTAAGCCGCCCTGAGTCCCCCTAGGGAAAAGGGCAGCCTATAAATAAATTTAAACTCAAACTCAAACTCAAACACATATGCATCTTTTCTAAAGCAATTACGCATTCTTAAGCATCTTTATTTTCTAAGACGGTGATTGATTTTTTTTGGGGGGGGGGTGGACAAGTCATTTGCAAAGACCACGCCAATGTTCAATTTTCATCAGTAGTGGCTCATCACTTAGTACACTTTGTTGTTTTCTTTTCAGACTCAAATCAGTCCCAAGGAAGGGTGGCAGGTTTATAGTTCCGCGCAAGACCCCGATGGACGATGCATTTGTACCGTGGTCGCCCCAGAACAAAACTTATGCTCCAGGGATGCTAAAAGTAAGCAGTTAAGGCAACTGCTTGAGAAGGTGAGCATACTCATTGTGTTCCTTTGATTGATCTGTTCAGCAATGCAGAGAAAAGACAAGTGACGTGCGGTCAGCTTTAGGCCTGGTGAGGCACTTTTTAGACTTGTGGACTTCAGCTCCCAGAATTCCACAGCCAGGCATGCTCAGTTCCGATTTAAAGCGACAGCATTTTCCCCCCTTGCAAAATAAGTTTTCCCATTCTTTTTCTTCTCCCTCCCCCTCCTTCCTCCCTCTCTCCCTCCCTCCCCCCTCTCTCAAACAGACACACGCACACAGAGAACGTGGATCCCTCTCTCATTCACTCAATCTCAAACACAAACACGGAAGTTGGATTGGATATATTTTCCAAAGGCTTGAAAGCAGCTCCTCTGCCATACCCCCCCTTCCCCTGCTGCCTTCCGATCAAACTTTTTGAATTCCTCCCCCCTCCCCACACACACCTTTTCCAGCTGTTTCAGAGACGATTTCAACTCTGCTTCTCCGTGCCCTGCCCTCCCCTCTTGAAAAGCCAGAGCTCTGTCAGACTGAGCTAGTTGCTCCCAGAGAACTCTAAAAAGCCTCTAAAAATGCCCTCTACAGGAGGCGAGAGAATACGTGCCTCATTTGCATAAGGAATTTTTTGCTTGCTTAACTCTTAAAAGGTGAAAAATTCCTTATGCAAAAGAGGCCCCTAGTTCTCTGGCTTCCTCCTATGGTTAACACAAATCACTGTTCCAAGTCACTGTGAATCTGGCAGCAACTACCTTGGCTTTAATTATTTTTAAAAAATTCTTTAAAATTCTTTCCTTTTCCTCATGACTGGTGAGGCCCCGCCTCCCTTGCCTCTAGTGACTGCACGTCCCTGGAAAAGACAATATTTAAAGCAGGGTTTCCCAACCATGGCAACTTTAAGACATGAGGACTTCAATTCCCAGAATTCCCTGGCTAGCTGCTGGTTCGGAAACCTTGGTTTAAAGAGAACGCAGATTAAGATGCAAGCAACTGGGTGCAAAATAGTTTCCTCCTCTTTTGAGAAGTCAACTTTCCCTTGCTTCCTAAACTGCAGCAATACTATTCGTTGCCGTTTCAGTGTATTTTCCATCTCAAAATATTGGGATATTGGATTTAAAAATGTCACCCCGGACTCATTTGCAGGCCTGAAGCTGCAGTCAGTCCGTTCTCAAATTAAGGTATTTATGGAGATTTGTTTCCCCCACTAACACTGTCTTTCCATTACACAAATAATGTATTTTCAATTTTAAAAAAAAGTTTCCCCTTAACCACTTTCTCCATGTAATAATCAACCGCGCCACAATAAGCACTTTCTAGAATATATAAGATAATAAGTCAAAAAATGATTATGCACCAAGCTTGCCATTAATTTCTGGGAAGTGAGAATGCATGCTTGCAGTGCTTTCGGTCTCTCTAATAAGTATTTATAAGAAAATATTTCTGTAAGCAGCAAAAAAGCAGTTACAAAGAAAAGCAAAGAAACAAAACATTCTGGTTCATTGATGTAATTTATTTTGTTATGTTGTCCTGAAAACAGAAATTGCTGGGAATGGGACAATAAAGACTCTAATGATGATTAGGCAAGTTTAATTTTAGTAATCTAAAATAAAATGATAATGTTCAAAGCAGTATAGTTGCAGTAAATTCCATGAGATAAATCTTCGCATGCAGTAAGAAATTAATTCATTAAATCCTTATGGGCTCATTCAGGGTCCAATTACTCACCTGTTTTTCAGAATTATAACTTGTACCATATCAGAAGTTCCCTGAAATATCCAGAACGTAATGGACATTAAGAGTCCATAAATCTAAATTATAACTTCCAGGATCTAAAATCCTAGGCTAATAAGAAAGTCTACAGTTGAGCTGTTCAATTAATGATGTGAAAACCAGACACACGGTGTTAACTGAGAGCATTGCTGCACTGTATACAGATTCCTTCAATTTGAGGAAGCCTCATTTTAATTGGCAAGGGCATCCTGAAACTAGTCCCTAAAATTGCCAAAGAATCCCGACAGTGGTGGGATTCGCTTACCTTCGCTACTGGTTCGCAAAGGTAAGCGTGCTCACACATGCGCTCGGTACACTCGCATGAGCCACCATCCTTGTGCACCGCCTTCTGCGCATGCACACGGTTCACCGACAAAAGGGCGAACGACAAAACCGCGCCCGACTAAACCGCGGTGACAAAACCGTGTGTTCTAAAGCGCTCCGACGAATGAGCGCTGAATCGCAGCGACAACAGCGCGGCGAAAGAAGCGCGCTGCAAAACTAAACCTAACCGTAAACCTAACCCTAAACGCTAACGCTAACCCTAAACCTAACCCTAAACCTAACCTTAAACCTAACCCTAAACCTAACCTTAAACCTAACCTTAAACCTAACCCTAAACCTAACCCTAAACCTAACCCTAAACCTAACCTTAAACCTAACCCTAAACCTAACGCTAAACCTAACCCTAAACCTAACGCTAAACCTAACCCTAAACCTAACCCTAAACGTAACGCTAAACCTAACCCTAAACTAACGCTAAACCTAACGCTAAACCTAACGCTAAACCTAACCCTAAACCTAACCCTAAACCTAACCCTAAACCTAACCCTAAACCTAACCCTAAACCTAACCCTAAACTAACCCTAAACCTAACGCTAAACCTAACCCTAAAAGTAACGCTAAACCTAACCCTAAACCTAACCCTAAACCTAAACCTAAACCTAACCCTAACCTAACCCTAAACCTAACCCTAAACCTAACCCTAAACCTAACCCTAAACCTAACCCTAAACCTAACCCTAAACTAACGCTAAACCTAACCCTAAACCTAACCCTAAACCTAACCCTAAACTAACGCTAAACCTAACGCTAAACCTAACCCTAAACGTAACGCTAAACCTAACCCTAAACCTAACCCTAAACCTAACCCTAAACCTAACCCTAACCCTAAACCTAACCCTAAACCTAACCCTAAACCTAACCCTAAACCTAACCTAACCTAACCCTAAACCTAACCCTAACCTAACCCTAAACCTAACCCTAAACCTAACCCTAAACCTAACCCTAAACCTAACCCTAAACCTAACCCTAAACCTAACCCTAAACCTAACCCTAAACTAACGCTAAACCTAACGCTAAACCTAACCCTAAACGTAACGCTAACCCTAACCCTAAACCTAACCCTAAACCTAACCCTAAACCTAACCCTAAACCTAACCCTAAACCTAACCCTAAACCTAACCCTAACCCTAAACCTAACCCTAACCCTAACCCTAACCCTAACCCTAAACCTAAACCTAAACCTAACCCTAAACCTAACCCTAAACCTAACCCTAAACCTAACCCTAAACCTAACCCTAAACCTAACCTTAAACCTAACCCTAAACCTAACCCTAAACCTAACCCTAAACCTAACCCTAAACTAACCCTAAACCTAACGCTAAACCTAACCCTAAATGTAACGCTAAACCTAACCCTAAACCTAACCCTAAACCTAATCCTAAACCTAACCCTAAACCTAACCCTAAACCTAACCCTAAACCTAACCCTAAACCTAACCCTAAACCTAACCCTAAATCTAACCCTTACCTTAAGTTAAATCAGCTTTCTGCCGACGTGCTGTTGTAAAGTGCCCTTCTGTCTCCACGCTGTTGTCTCCGCGCTGTTGTCTCCGTGCTGATGACGTTGCAGTTTTGTCGGGCGCGGTTTTGTCGTTCGCCCTTTTGTCGGGTGACGCATGCACACCACCTTCTGCACATGTGCAGAAGGTTGCATATTACATCAGGGCGGGTGGGCAGAGCCTCCAGAAGCCGCTGCAATAGGTTCGCCTGAACCGGTTAGAAGTGGCAGAATACCACTGCTGAATCCCACCAGAACTTTTGGGAAAATAATTTCAGTTAGATATACAGTAGCTGTGGCTGTGCTATAGTACTCTACTTGTTGCACCTCTGGATGATTCATTTGCCTAGCCTTGCTGAATTCCAATCAGCCCTTCACTGCCTTTGGTGTGTTTTGTCATTAATCATTCCTGACACAGTTAGTACAGTATTACATTCTCATCTCCTGGCTGCATTGCTCTGATTCCATCTTACCAATGAATCCAGCAAGACATTAAACCAAGCATTGGAGTGATCCAGCAAAGCAATTGTTGAGCAATATGAACTGGTTGTAATGGCTGATTATAAAAGCAAAGATGAGTCAGACCCTATTAGTGGGGGGTTTGTAACAGTGGTGGGATTCAGCCAGTTCGCAACTATTCGAGAGAACCGGTTGGTAACTTTCTAGGTAGTTCAGAGAACCGATTGTTGGAAGAAATCTCCTATTGTTTTTTCCCCACTTTACAAGGGCTAATCCTGTAAGGAAGGCAGGAAGGAAACATTCTGGTGTTGTTTCTAGCCTCATCTTTATTGACCTGCTTACAGAAACTGTCTCTCCGGTTAACCCTTATTACCATTGTAACAATTAAGGCGAAGCGCCCATCAATGTGAGTGATGTTGAATTGGCCACACCCACCCAGTCACAGGACTACCGAGCCCCACCTACCGAGATGGTCATTAGGGCAGAGAAGCGGTTGTTAAATTATTTGAATCTCACCACTGGTTTGTAAGGAAATACCCAGGACTGGGACTTAAATCAATATTTTTTTAAAAAAAAAACAATATCCCAAAAGGAGGCAGTATCAAACCAGTGTCATACTGTTGACAATGGAAAGATATGGTCAAGAAGTCACCAGCTTGACTCAGATGTTACCTTTATGACACAAGGATTGGGGACCAAGTTAATCTTTCTGCTGCATTGCTCATCCTGTATTACAATCTTAGTTCTGACTGATGATTCAATAACATGACTTTTTTCCACCCAAACCATTTTGAGAAAAAGTTGTCAGCTTATCCTCAACATCCTGCTCATAGAGGTGATTTTTGGAGAGTCAGAAGCTTCAGGGAGGAATAAGCCAGTGGTGTGATTCAGCCGGTTCGCACCTATTCAGGAGGACCAGCTGGTAACTTTCTAAGCAGTTCAGAGAACCGATTGTTGGAAGAAATCTCATTTTGTTTTTTCCCCCACTTTACAGGGCTAATTGTGTAAGGAAGGCAGGAAGGACACATTCTAGTGTTGTTTCTAGCCTGATCTTTATTGCTCTGCTTACAGAAACTGCCTCTCCGGTTAACCCTTATTACATTGTAACAGCTAAGGCGAAGCGTCCATCGACCCAAGTGACCTTGAGTTGGCCACACCCACCCAGTCACATGACCACCAAGCCCCACCTACCCAGATCATTAGGTCATTAGGGCAAAGAACCGGTTGTTAAATTATTTGAATCCCACCACTGGAATAAGCGTGTTCCATCAGGTCCCATGAATTGTCCTCTTCTCTTTGATTAGTAGCCTCAGAAGGAGATGTTAATGGCTTCAGGCTGAAAGAAGAACATTCTTATCAATTTCAGCCAACTCATTGGAGAGTTGGTGTCCCATGGTAGAACAGAAAACTCACTTTATGCACTTATGCCTCTGTATAGTCAGTATGTATTCAGTCATACTTTGATGCAAATAGTCACTGTGTGGATATTTGTGCAACAGAAGCTAATAGAAGACGCCTGTCACCCTGTGATTTTCATACTTTCCCTTCAGATTTGCACCGGACCTGCATTCTGTCCACTTTCGGGGAGAGCAGTTAAACATGTTTCTTCAGCTAGGATTTTAGTGGTTAAATTGTTTTAGCATTACTCCTTTTTAATATTTTGCTTTAACCTGCGTGCGTGTCTTTTCAAATTCCATTAGCTACTTCAGCTTGAACCAATGCATAAGGTCTGCATTGAATAATTCATTGAAAAGAAATAAATAATTATGCTTACTCATAAATGCTAAACTCCTTGAGTTCTCCTTGTTATTCCAATCAAGCTGGGCTTCCAGTGATTTCATGGACACATCCATGCAGTTTTCTTCACCAGTGCACGTAAGTGGTTTACCTTTAACCATCTTCCCAAAAGTCCTTCAGCATCCCAGTCCTGCTATTTCAAGGTAGTCTCCCTTTGAGTACTAAGGAGACCCTACCAATCAGAGGTGGGTTCCTACCAGTTCGCACCTATTCGGTAGAACCAGTTCATCAAATCTACCAAACCGGTTAGAAGAGGTTCCACCAGAGGACCTGGAAAGCAGGCCACACCTACAGAAGAGATTCCAAAAATTTTTGAAACCCACCACTGGTGGGTGTGTAATGTCCCGCAGTTATCTACGCATTAATAATGATCTAGTAATATTTCCTTATACATTTTAGGGACCTTTCCTTACATAATTGGTGTTTTCTTTCATACTTTTGGATTTCTAATTTCTGTTTCTGTTAGTTGCCAATTGCTAAAACCAATCCCACGTGAAAAAGTATTCAAAGCCTTCTTGATTTTAATTGTCAATTTATTTATTCCTGCACATTGTAATATTTATTCATTTACATATCTCTGTTTTTCCACTGTTGTGCAAACACAATTCCAGCAGCTGCTAACATGTGTAAAATTAAATATATATTATAATCCCTTTCAAATAGCCAACAAAATATTTCTGGTTTTAATTCCATATCTTGCTTTACGATTGCTTCTAACCACTAACTTCTGAATAGCTACTTGGACCGACCTAAGTACTAATTCATAATTTCATATCCGGTCACATGGGCGGCAAGCCACTCCCATCGGGTCACATGGGCAGCAAGCCACTCCCATCCGGTCACATGGATGGCAAGCCACTCCCACAAAGGAGGCCACAACCACAGAGTAGGTTCCAACAATTTTTGAAACCCACCACTGCTACCAATGTAGTTACTGAGACCAGACAAGCTCACCCAGATTTGCAACCTCTTGTCATCATCACCTTTTGTTTCTACAACAAGGTTAGGCAACTTAATTTTTTGTAAGGTTCTTGTAATTAAAAATAAGAAATGGGAAACTGGTCCATCTTTAGAATCTTTATTTACAGTAATGCTTTTGGGTCTTGCCCAGGGCAACAGGCATTGTTAAATGCTGCTATGCAGTGCCCATTTGGTAATGTGTTCCTCCAATTTTTTTTTAAAAAGTGTCATCTTTGTTTATAATATTATTTCAAAGGTCATCATCTCATTGACCCATGCCTGCAGAAAATCCAAAGGTCCAATTCTCTACTCAGCTTAACCGTTAGCTGGAATACAATCCAAATCACCCTTTTATTTCAATCTGCTGAATAGACTTAAGCTATTAAACTCCATCACTTGTTTTCAGGAATGATTATGCCATACATGCCAAGCTTGCATTTGCTGCATATAAATTTGTCGTGCCCACCCACCCCACCCCCACCATTTCTCAATAACTCTCTAAATTGTATGACTTCAGCTGCAGAAAGCAAATGTTTCTCGGGGAAGGGGGGGAATGAAGTAAAGATGGTAAGAGAGCAATTGTTTGTTTTATCACGAAAAGCATCAACAATCAAGCTATGTTTGCTATAAAATAGTCACTGCTTCCTCCCTGAAATAACACCTTGGCACGTTAAAGGTGGTTGTGATTTTTCTCAAAGCTTTTAGTGTTTTGTTTGTTTGTTTAGTTTGTCAAAAATGTGCGAGATAACAGGTATAAATATAAACATGGACATGAACACAGGAAATGGGTACGAATAAATGGGGACAGTAGGACGGGCGGTAGGCACACTAGTGTGCTTACGCACGCCCCCTACAGACCTCTTAGGAAAGGGGTGAGGTCCACACTAGACAGTTTAAGGTTGAAGTTGTGCGGGTTAGAGGATGTAACAACAGAGTCAGGTAGTACATTCCAGGGGTTCACCGAAAAATGTGCGCTTGACAAAAGCGTGCCAACAAAATCGCGGGGAGAAAAGCATGAGTTTGAAATCGTGCCAACGAATGAGCACAGAAGCGCGCCGACAACAGCGCGCTGACAGAAGTGTGCTCTAAACCTAACCCTAAAGGTAACCCTAAACCTAACCCTGAACCTAACCCTAACCCTAAACTTAACCCTAAACCTAAACCTAAACCTAAACCTAAACCTAAACCTAACCTTAACCCTAACCCTTACCCTAACCCTAAACCTAAACCTAAACCTAACCTTAACCCTAACCCTAACCCTTACCCTAACCCTTACCTTAACCATAATGGCGCTTCTGTCGGTGCTCTTTTGTCAGCGACCTTTGTGGGCACGCTGTTGATGTCGCGGTTTTATCACCACGATTTTGTCAGCACGCTGTTGTCGGTCGCGCATTTGTCGGGTCACGCATTCCAGGCATTGACCACTCTGTTACTGAAGTTGTGTTTTCTGCAGTCGAGTTTGGAGCAGTTTATTTGCGTTTGTATCTATTGTATCTATGTAGAAGGAGAAATAGAAGTGCAAAGATGACAATGAATCCTTAAGAGAAGCCAAGTAAATGATCTGCCCAACAATCAAAGCCTCCTCTAATTTTAGCCTTCTTATAATGTTGATTTTTTAAAATGCTCCAGCCCCCTTGGTCTGGGCAACAGATCAAGCAAATCTCCATCAAAATCCTCTTTCTTACTCTCCACACCTTTTGTTCCAAGTAAAGGCTCCTTCAACTCCTGAAGAAATCCTTGAATGTTGTTTTCTTGGCAAGAGTATAGAAATAGTTTGCCATCGCTACCTTCTGAGATTTTCTTGAGAGAAATGAGATGTCCATTACGTTCTTCCATCCAAGTGCTAATGAGATTGAGCTTTCCAAGATCAATCAGAATTAGCTAGATGCTGCCACTTGCCTGGACAGATGATCTACCGGAGGGCATTCTGTTGTCACAAGCGACAAGCTGAATCTGACAGCCCCGAACAGGCAATCCAATATCGCTCCCTTTCCATTGCGTGGCCTACTGCCAGGTTCTACTGCCAAAGACACTCGTCATTTCTTATGTGGTGAAGATGAACAGTCATGCTACAATCCCAGAATACTGTAATTGGTCTTATAGGCACCCCTTAGCATTTGCTCAGGTAAAGGTGCATTAATTAGTAACTCTCAGTGGTGCTTCTTCAATGTCACCTTGTCCAAATTTGTTCACAACGTGCTTTAATACACCTGTTGCACTTAACGATTGAGATAATCCACATCTTATAAGATAAATAGATAGGTAACCCATTCCTCTGTGATAAAAGATGATTTCAACATCAACCACAGACTTTGTTTTGATTCCCTTTTATTAGAGCACAGAACCTCCAAATTAGGCTGGGGTATCTTAAGATCAGGGCGGGGTTCCTACGGGTTTGGACCGGTTCGGCCGAACTGGTAGTAACTTGGCGGTCTGGGTCGCTGGAACTAACAGTGACCCAGACCTGCCACGTCCCAGTTCTCCTCCGGGGCCACCATCTTGTTTTTCGGTTCTGCAGATGCACAGAACAATTTTCAGTGCAAAAAAAAATGTTTTTCATTTTTTAAGGTTTTGTTATAACCTTTTTCTTTGCAAATGCTCACATGCGCAGAGCAGAACCGACAGTAATGCCAGCAGCAACCTACCCCTGCTTAAATTCCAGGGGTCTCCTTCCTCCCTCTTTCCAACCCTCCCCGCCCCAAATGCTGTAGAGAAGACGTGACAGAGGATCTATTGTCCCGTCAGGAACAATGGAAAACAAGCTTAGAGAAAGCAAAGTTGTGGCTAGAATATGACTGACCTCAAGCAAAGAAATTACAATAAGGGAGATCTCCAGGATAATTTCAGCTCTCAAAGAGACAGAACATTCTCTCAGTAGGTTGCATAATGAGCACACGTAGCTGCAAACATTCTCTGAACAGTTGCCTTCTGGCATCACTGTTCCTAGACGTTTCCCCTCTTATACTGGCTATTGGATGCAAAAATACAAAATAAAATAAAACAGTCTTCCTTTCAGAATCAGCAAACTTCTGAACGGGGAAGGGAGCTATCTTTCCAAGGTGAAAGGGGTCCTTCATGCTGATACTGTACTGTATTTCTGGATCCATTTTTGTTAACACACAACAGGCCTAAAATGTTCAGGAAATTTAGGGATGAGTTTGGGTCTGTAACTGATTTGAGAGAAGCCCTTTTGAAAGAAGTAGTCATTTCATTTCATTTCATTTCATTTATTATATTTATATGCCGCCCTTTCCCCCCGAAGGGGACTCAGGGCGGCTAACAAATCAAATCAGGGAAGGGGGGGGTACAGACGAAAAATAAAAAATAAACGATACATAACAATACATAATTTAAAAACACACAACAGTCATACCATTCAAGACGGGGGCAACAGCTCTTTAGCCCCAGGCCTGTCGGAACAGCCAGGTTTTAAGGGCTTTGTGGAAGGCCTGGAGGGTGGTGAGGGTTCGAATCTCCACGGGGAGCTCGTTCCAAAGGGTCGGAGCAGCCACAGAGAAGGCTCTCCTCCGGGTAGTCGCCAGTCGACACTGGCCGGCGGATGGAATTCGGAGGAGGCCCAATCTGTAGGATCTAATCGGTCTAGCGGAGGTGATTGGCAGCAGGCGGTCTCTCAAGTAGTCCCTCCCAAAGTATTAAAAGCATAAAGTCCTCCTGAATGTATCTCCTTCAGTACCTTCTCAATGTTTCCGGGGACGAGTGATCTCTGCACTAGAGCAGGGATGTCAAACTGGCTGGATGCGTGACGCACAGGCCACGCCCACTCCAGCTCCATGAAGGGGGAAGATGTCACAATATGTCACGTGATGGCAATGTGATGCCGTGAGTTCGACACCCATACACTAGACTAGAGGACAGGGAAAACTACCAGATGTTGACATCCACTTTCCATTAGCTCCAGCTTTCTTGCCCATGGTAGAGAGAATGAGAATTGTAAATCTGACCATATCACAAGGATTACTGTTCCTCATTACCTAAAAACAACATTTTCAAAAACTGGCCTTCAGTACAGATAGTCTTCAAGTTACAATAGTGACCGTTTGAAGTTACAACGCCACTGGAAAAAAGTGACTGCTTTTCACGCTTACAAGCGCTGCAGCATCTCCATGGTCACGTGATCAAAATTCAGATGCTTGCCAACTGACTCACATTTATGACAATTGCAGTGTCCCGGTGTCATGTAATCCCTTTTTGTGACCTTCTGACAAAGTAAGTCAATGGGGAAGCCAGATTCACTTAACAACTGTTAGTAATTTAACAACTGCAGTGTTTCACTTAACAACTGTCCAAGAACCAAGTGTTCTGAGAAAAAGAGGGTCTGGGCCATTCTATTAATTCAGATGTTAACTTATTTTGGTTTTTTGCACACGGGTGAATCATTTTGAGAGGTAAATATCACCTTTTTGTAATATTGTTTTGTACTCCCCTAGAAAGCCTTGAGCCTACCATCTTGTGTTCTCATTCTTTTTTTTTAATATATTTTTTTATTCTTTTTAAACGAAACAACACATACAAAACAAAGCAAGAGAAGAACAAAAAACAACTTTCCTCCATTTCATCAAGCGTGTCGTTTGGTTACAAGTTTTTGTGCATCAATTCTTAAATTTAGGATTAATATCACTGGTGAATCATGTGATTGTTAAGCACATCTGGCTTCCCCCAATGACTTTGTTTGTTAAAAGTCAGGTGGGAAGGTTACAAAGGGGGAATCACATGACCCCATGTAATGCAACTGTCATAAATACATGCCAGTTGCCAAGTACCCAAATTTTATTATTGTAATGCGCTCTACATGGGGCTGCCCTTGAAGAGTGTTCGAAGACTCCAATTAGTCCAGAATGCAGCGGCGCGAGCGATTGTGGGTGCACCAAGGTACACCCACGTTACACCTATCCTCCGTGAGCTGCACTGGCTACCTATTAGTCTCCGAATCCGCTTCAAGGTGCTGGTCGCTACCTATAAAGCCCTACATGGCATCGGACCTGGGTACCTGAGAGACCGCCTCCTGCCGATTACCTCTCTCAGACCAATTAGATCGCACAGGTTAGGTCTCCTCCGGATTCCATCTGCCAGCCAATGTCGGCTGGCGACTCCCCGGGGGAGAGCCTTCTCTGTTGCAGCTCCGGCCCTCTGGAACGAGCTCCCTGTTGAAATCTGGACCCTTACTACCCTCCCGGCCTTCCGCAAAGCCACCAAGTCCTGGCTGTTCCAGCAGGCTGGGGGGGGGGGGAGGGGCTGAGAAGCATTTACCTCCACGGAAATTGTGAATGTTGGTTTTGTTTTTAATATGTTGTCTTTGTCTCGTTCTCCACCTTTCCCTTGTCTTTTGTGAGCCGCCTGGAGTCCTCCGGGAGTGGGCGGCATACAAGACAAATAAATAAATAATAAATAAATAAATAAATAAATAAATAGTCATGTGACCATGGAGATGCTGCAACGGTCGAAAAACGGTCATAAATTACTTTTTTCAGTGCCAGTATAAATGAATGGTTGTAAATCAAGGAGTATCTGTAATCACCTGATTACCTGAGGCATTATTTCCACCCTGCGTATTTTTATTATACATAAACTGTATGCTGTTTTAGAATTTTTACCCCAATGACCAAATCTGTCATAAATTCACCTCAGCCCTAGTGAAATAATTTTAAGCTAATTACATTTGTGCGCGTAAGAACTCCATATTGCAGATTCCGCCCTGCGGTGGCATAACAAATAGTTGTAGCTGTGTTCACCGTGCGGGGGAGGATGTTGTATTTGCGTGACTTCCATTTTGACAAGAATAATTGGGGGAAAAAATGTGGCTTTTCTGTTTCTACAAGCTACAAGCTACAAAAAGAAGCGGATAAATAGCAAATCTGCATTTGGATTAAATGTCAACTTTAGTGTTTCATTTGGTTTTCAACCAGGGATGGGGTGATGCAAGATTAACCTAACACAAATCTACCACGTGGTCTCTGTGCATTCTTTGACCTTCCTTCCATGTCATTTCTTGGTTCTGAATTAGAGGCCAGGAAAAAAAGTTGAAAATATGTTTTGGATGGCTTAGGCCAGAGGTCTGTCTTGTCCTGAATTAATTTCATGTCCCATAGCAAGTCAACAGCAGCTGCCGTTATGACCTCCGCTCCCCCAGGAGAATTGTTACATCCCTCAGGAGGCAGGGAAATTTATTGCTATTTGCTTATTAATATTCAAAAGCACTATCTCTTCTTGCGGAAAAAAAAATTACCCTAAAAAATGTAAATGGATGAAATTAACGATCCGTTCGATATACACCTGAGAATTGGTACCCCTCCACTTTCACCCCCAAAGAATCCCCATTAGCCTTGAAATAAGTTGAAACAGAGTTAAGCAAATGGAAACCAACATTCTTTAGTCAGTAGAGCATAGAGCTGACACCTTGCTTTTGATGTATAGCTAAACACAGAGGTCCCCAACCCCCGATCTGTGGACCAGGACCGGACTGTGGCATGCAAGAAACCGGGCCACGCAAACAAGCGAAGCCCCATTTGTGGGGCGCAAGAAACCATGCCCCTCCCCTCCAGGCCATGGAAATACTGTTCTGATTGAGACTTCCCAAGACTTCCCAACTCCTTGTCCCGACAAAAACCCCTTTTATTAATTTACTGTGAATTCTGCTTATTCACAGCCAGCGAAGTCTTTCAAGGGAGGATTTACAGTCACAGACCTTATCTGGCTTGGAGAGCTGCCAAGCCGATATCTGCAGAACTTGGCAAGGAGTCTTGGAGAGTCACGAATCAATTAGCAAACTAATTGTCTCCTGCAAACTCCACTCCCCTTTCGCTCCTCTTTTATTTCCTCTGGGAGGGGCCATTCATCATCTGGTCTTATTCCCAAATCGACCCCTGTTCTTTAGTTGTTTCCAGTGGTGGGTTTCAGCCAGTTTGCACCTATTCGGGAGAACCGGTTGGTAACTTTCTAAGCAGTTCGGAGAACCGGTTGTTGGAAGGAATCTCCTTTTGTTTTTTCCCCACTTTACAGGGCTAATCCTGTAAGGAAGGCAGGAAGGAAACATTCTGGTGTTGTTTCTAGCCTAATCTTTATGTAGTTTCTAGCCTAATCTTTATGTAGTTTCTATTACAGAAACTGCCTCTCTGGTTAACCCTTATTACCATTGTAACAACTAAGGCGAAGCATCCATCAACCGAGCCCCACCTACCCAGATAGTTATTAGGGCAGAGAACTGGTTGTTAAATTATTTGAATCCCACCACTGGTTGTTTCCTTTGTCTGGCAACTCTGTGCCTGCGCACACTGGGAACAGGCTCCAGCTGTTTGTCTGCCTCACTGATGTCTGACACTGAAAGCAGCTGATAACTGGAATACGGCCCTGGCCCCATCTCTGCCTCTGACACAGAGCCTCATCAGAGCCTTCCCCAGACTCCAGGCCTGGCCCATGTTCCTCCCCAGCCTCCTCAATATCCGAAAGTGCTGCCAGCTCCACTGGCGGGCCACAATGCTGACTTCTCTCCACAGAACTAGTCCCTGGTGTCCAAAAGATTTGGGGCCACTGGCTTAACATGCAGATAGCCCTCAATTTAGAACAGTTTGTTCAGTGACCATGCAAAGTTATAACAGCGCTGAAAAAAGTTACTTAGGATCAGTTTTCACATGACTGTTGCAGCATCCCCATGGTCTTGTGATCAAAATTCAGATGCTTGGCAACTGACTCACATTTATGACGATTGCAGCCTCCCAGGATCATGTGATTCCCTTTTGTGACCTTCTGACCAGCCAAGTCAAGCCAGACTCACTTAATTTGACTAATTTGCTTGTCTCATTTAACAACTGCAGTGATTCACTTAATAACTTGGGCAAGAAAAGCCGTAAATTGGGGTGAACTCACTTAACAGGTGTTTCACAGAAATTTTGGGCTTGATTGTGGCCATACATCAAGGACTACCTGTATTAATGTATATAATAATTCTTTGGGGAGAAATGGGTGAGAAAACCCAGAGAAGGCATGGCTACAGATATTTCCCGTTTACTGCCCATCTCAACCTTACTTCACTTTCAGGTCTAGCAAATAACCAATGGGATTAAAGAGGTTGATGTGGCAGCCACTCTTCCCCACCCTCACCCCGCAATCCAGCAAGTGGAACATCCCATTTCTCCCTTAAAAGTGGTCTCTTCCTACCAGTGGTGGGTTTCAAAATATTTTAGAACCTCTTCTATAGGTGTGGCCTGGTTTGTGGGAGTGGCTTGCCAGCCATGTGACTGGGTGGGAGTGGCTTGCCAGCCATCTGACTGGGTGGGAGTGGCTTATCAGCCATGTGACTGGGTGGGTGTGGCCAACTTGTAAAATGTGGTGAAACTCACTTAACAACGCTCTTGCTTAGCAACCAAAATGTTGGCTCAAAAACTCTGGCATTTGAAGCACACAAGTCTTAAAGCTTTCAAGTTACAAGACTCTTGCACCCCTAAACCTTTAGGAAAAAAAAAGCAGGGGTGTTCAAACTTGACAGCTTTAAGACTTGTGGACTTCAACACCCAGAATTCCTCCTCCAGTCATATTAGCTCAGGAACTCTGGCATTGAAGTGTGCAAGTCTTAAAGCTGTCAAGTTACAAGACCCTTTTACCCCTAACCTTTTAGAAAAAAAACCCAGGGGTGTTCAAACTTGACAGCTTTAAGACTTGTGGACTTCAGCTCCCAGAATTCCTCCTCTCACTCTCTATCATCTTGATGATGGGTGGATGGACAGGGGGAGGGAGCTGGAACTGGCTCTATAGAAGAGGTTAGAACTGACAGGAACCCACCCCTGTTTCCTACTGTGTAAACATTGCAGCAAATTGATCAGGGCAAAGAGAACAAAGAAAGTAGAAATTTAGAAAGTTCTGGAAACCATACCTGGACTACTTGCAGACGCTGGCATGGTGTCAGCTCCTCTCCATTAATTAACTAGGAAAGAAAGACCACCGGACTCCATGTGTGGAAAATCAAGTGTACTTTTACTAATTAAGAATGGTTAAAAGGCGAAGCGTAGCGAAGTCTGATTAATTAGGCGCGAAAGCAATTGATATATAGAATAGCCCATTCCCCACCCCTTGGCATCATAGTCCCAGACCAATCATAAGTCTTCCAAGTGTCAGGTGTGAGATAATTTCAAAAGGCATCACGAAGATGGAATGTCAGTGCCGTTAGTCCTGGCGGGAAACACCCACGCATGCGTAGTCTGATCAGCCGGTGAACTCCAGAACATTCCTCCAGCACAATGAGTAACCCCTCCTAAATACCATGCCCTCCCTCCCCGTTTCATGGCAGCTGAAGCGATAGCAAAGCAGAAGCTGACACATGGTTTTTGGATGTTTCTGCTTTTATTTTAATAAGGGGAACAAACCTAATACATTATATGTTAATAACTCACCAATAACTGGACAAAGAAGGTTTGTGGGTTTTTTCTTATTTGAACAAATAGCTTTGTTCAAATCTTTCCTTCTCTTAAGAACTGACATTTCAGTGAGTGCGTCAGCCAAATGTAAAGACACCTTTCATTTTGAAAAAAAAAACACAAATCTTATTACAACCTTTAAACTGGGAACATACATATAAAATATTATATGCATGAAAATAAGTATATACATATGAGTAAAAATAACATTTATTTATTTTATTTTAATTGGATTTATATGCCGCCCTTCTCCCAAAGGACTCAGGGTGGCGTACAACAACAAAAAAACACATATCACAAAAGTTAAAAAGGAAATTAAATAAAGTATCCAAAAACAAACCCAATTAATATTAACAATAAAAAATTTAAAATTAGTTTAAAATTAGCAATTAAATTAATCATTTATTTTATTCTGTTCAGGCCAGGCCGGCTTGCTGGAAAAGCCAACTTTTTAGGGTGTGTCGGAAGGACCGGAGGTCGGGGATTATGCGAAGCTCCGGGGGCAGCTCCTTCCAGAGGGATGAAGAGAATTCATAACCTTATGGTTTCTAGCTTGCTGCCTTAACCACTAGATCAAATTGATGAGTACTAGGGCAGGGATGGCAACCTTTTTTGGCCTCAGGTGCCAAAAGAACATGTGTGCATGCTATCACACATGCTTGCATGCCCACCCCCTTAATTTAATGCCCCCCATGGCGTGCCCCCTGCACATGCACGCATGACTACCCTCCCCACTTCCCCACGCATGTGCGCACAGCTTTCTGACTTTCATTGGGCCCGGTAGGTCCGTTTTTCATCCTTGCACTTAGTAACATCTTTAGACTGGTAAAGCAGCCTAAAAATTGGCAGAAGAAGGGAGTGATTTTGAGGTGGAATGATTTTTGAAGCCCAGAAGCTATTTTGCCTTTTGGACTAACTTTCTTTGTAGTGGTTTTATAGTCATGAAGTTGTTCTGCCATGATGTTGGCAGAAATGCCTGAAGCCAATGATGGTTTAAAAAAATATTTCAGAACTGTGCCATCAAAGAGATGGTGCACCTCTGAGAAGCTACACTCACACGTGAAACATCACCAAGAACTGCCTATTGTCTGAATAACAGCAAGAATTTTTGTTCGTCCACTGTTTCACGTCTTTTGCAAGCACCAATAAATTCCAGGTCAGCGTCCTTGCTTCATTTTCTTCTCTTTCCTATTAAAAATCCCATTTAATGTTCATTAGTGCAGAACTGGGGGATTTTGAGTGGGCAAAAAATAGAAATTAAATTGGGTAGAGTAGATTTTCTTGCACTTGAATACTTGGCATGACCCAATATTGCATTACTATATTTGCTGTTTAAAAATAGCAGCAATCAAGTGAAGTTGCCAGTGGAATCCTGCCTTTTGTCATTATTCTGCAAATGAAAACTCAAGCAAGCAAAGGACACAGCCAGACTATAGATTGAAATTGAAATACTTTCCCATTATTAAGGTTGTCCTCCATGTGTGTTCAGAATACAGGCAATATAATAGGTGGGGCCGAGCCTCATACATACTGCCTACATATTTTATTTATTTGTTTGTTTGTTTGTTTGTTTGTTTGTTTGCTTGTTAAATTTCTAGGCCGCCCAATCCCAGAGAACTCCGGGCGGCTTACAAAGAAAGAAAAAAAGAAAAGCAAAATAAAAGAATAATTTAAAAATTCCCAACACGCATACATTTCTAATCGGGGCTGGACCTAACAATAAGGTCAACAGCCCCAGGCCTGCTGGAACAGCCAGGTTTTAACAGCTTTTCCTAAGGCCATGATAGTGGGGAAGGTCCGGACCTCTGGGGGTAGCTGGTTCCACAGGGTCGGAGCAGCCACAGAGAAGGCTCTCCTCCGGGGGCCCGCCAACTGACATTGTCCGGCTGACGGCATCCGAAGGAGGCCCACCCTGTGGGATCTTATCGGCCATTGGGAGGTGTGTGGCAGTAGGCGGTCTCACAGATACGCTGGTCCTGAGCCATGTAGGGCTTTAAAGGTGATAACCAACACCTTGAATTGCGTCCGGAGACCAATTGGCAGCCAGTGCAGCCCGTGGAGGACAGGTATAATATGGGTGTATCTCAGTACACCCAAAATCGCTCGCGTGGCTGCATTCTGGACTAGCTGTAGTCTCCAAACGCTTTTCAAGGGTAGCCCCATGTAGAGTGCATTGCAATAATCCAGCCTTGAGGTGACAAGGCTATTGAAGCGTGGGCTTGCAATTTAACAATAGCAATAGCCCTTAGAATTATATACCGCTTCACAGTGCTTTACAGCCCTCTCTAAGCGGTTTACAGAGTTTACAGCATATTGCCGACCTCAGAAGGACAGAAAGCTGAATCAACCTTGAGAATCGAACTGCTGGCAGCCAGCAATCAGCAGAAGTAGCCTGCAATACTGCATTCTAACCACTGAGCCGCCATGTACCCACAATGTGTCCCTTCCCATCATATATTTCAACACGAATAGCTATAGCAATAGCAGTTAGACTTATGTACCGCTTCATAGGGCTTTCAGCCCTCTCTAAGCGGTTTACAGAGTCAGCATATTGCCCCCAACAACAATCCGGGTCCTCATTTTACCCACCTCGGAAGGATGGAAGGCTGAGTCAACCCTGAGCCGGTGAGATTTGAACCGCCGAACTGCAGATAACAGTCAGCTGAAGTGGCCTGCAGTACAGCACTCTAACCACTGCGCCACCTCGGCTCTCTAAGACGACTGTGGGGAGAGCTTGCTGCCATCCGTTGTTCATGCTTTCCTGAAATGGAGAAGAAAAAGCAAAAGAATAGGATTGAGTGTGATTTCCTTCTTTCCTTTGATTCTCGAGAACTCTACGGATTTTTCAAGCAAGGAATCCTCAGCCCTGTTTCCAGATTATAATTGCCCTCAAAGCGCTCCAGGGCTTAATTTTGTCTTCCCATTCTCATTGCAACTCAAAAGTCTTCCAGGTCTTGTTGAAGCACAGCTCCCATCTTTCTTCACTATTGAAGAAGCAACATTGACATTGCTGGAGCCACACTCTGGCTGCATTGAGAGGCTCGCCTTTCCCCACTTCTCCTTAACAATACAGAGAAGAGGGCACACTGACCTTCCGTGCCTCTTATTAAATAGCTCTTAACGATATAAGAAGTAAATGCTACTTTCCATGCTAATGCAAGCAATGCAAAAACTTTACAATTTATTAATAAGTTCTTGAGAGCTCTAAATTTGTCCATTGGCATCCAAGCACACCCATTCAAATTCAAAAGCACTAAATCATTCTCCTTCTCTTTGGCTTCATCGGAGAATCAGTTCTCCATACAAATGCATTGGGTTTTCGTTTCGTTTTTCTAAATTGATCCCAGACCTTGACGTCTTCAGTAATCTTTGCTATTCGTAACCTTGTATTTGTATTTATTGGGATTTATAGGCCGCCCTTTTCCCTGAGGGGACTCAGGGTGACTTACATTCGTAGGGAAAGGGGAAGTGCAATATAAAACAAAAACAGTATGTGACAAAAACAGTAAAAAACACAACTTTCATTCAGCATTCAACACTCGGGCGGGGTGAATTAGAAACCTATCCCCAGGCCTGGCGGGAACCTGCAATTTTCTGTTAGCGATTCCGTTAGGCAAAGCAACCTTTCTCCCCCCCCCAAAAAAAATTCTTGTCTAACTTCCATTAGATTTTTTTTCTGATATTTTGCCAAATTCTAGAGAGTCTTCAAGAAGACATATCATGCTGTCTACCTGCTCCACGATGCCCAGGTTTCAGGGCCCATGTGACCTCAACTTTTGGTTCTACTTGATATTGTAAGTTTATTTGTCTTGCTGCTAATGTATCTTTTGCACATTCCATTTTCAAGATGTACATGTCTTATTTACAATGCAAGCCAATGCAATCACATCACCTGGCTTTCCCTGAAAGCTCATAATTAAACCAAGCGAAATAAAGTAAAACAGGCCATAAAATCAAAAGCCAGCAGGAATAAACAAGTAAATAAAACAACAATGTCCAAATAAACAAAAAACGTCCCCAAATAGACAAGACACCAAGGTTAGTACCATCAGGCAAGCCTGCTGTTTTATAAGAACCAGATAATGAAAAGGGTCAGAGGTGGGTTCCTACCGGTTCGCACCGGTTCGGTAGGACCGGTTCGTCAAATCTACCGAACCGGTTAGAAGAGATTCCACCCAGAAATTAGGCCACACTTAGAGAAGAGGTTCCAAAATTTTTTGAAACCCACCACTGGAATACATATCTCAGTTTTCTTCTTCTTTTTCTTTTTTTCTCTCATCCTTATCCACTTAAGCATTGCCTGTTTTTTCTCTCCCCCAGATCTGACTCTGATTTTGGCTGGCTGTTACTTGATATCTCTCTCCCTTTCCCACTCGCTCTGAGACAGGTTTTCCTCATTTTTGCTTTCCCTTGGTCCCTTATCTTTTCAGCTTTAGCAAGAATTACTCCATTTTCTGGAAAAACTCAGGCTTTATTTCAGCTATGTTTTGGGCTGCTTGGACTTATTATATGACATTACCCGTGTGATACTTCTGTTTTTTTAGTGGAAACATTCCAATTTGGAATCATCTAATGGACAGATAGCAAGAGATTGCCGTAGGAGAGAAGACAGCATTGGAGAAGGTGGTAGCTAGGGGAAAAAATACATTTTTAAAAGATCAAGGGTCAATCTCAATGTGACCCGACAAATGCGCGCCCGACAACAGTGCGCCGACAAAACTGCGGTGATAAAACCGCAATGTCGACAGTGTGCCCAGAAAGGCACGCCGACAAAACAGCACCGACAGAAGTGAGATTACGGTTAAGGTAAGGGTTAGAGTAAGGGTTAGGCTTAGAGTTAGGGTTAGGGTTAGGTTCAGGGTTAGGTTCAGGGTTAGGTTTAGGGTTAGGTTTAGGATTAGGATTAGGTTTAAAGCGCACTTCTGTCGGCGCGCTGTTGTCGGCGCGCTTCTGCGCTCATTCGTCGGCACGATTTCAAACTCGCGGTTTTCTCCCAGCAGTTTTGTCGGCGTGCTTTTGTCGAGCGCGCATTTGTGGGTGAACCCAATCTCAGTAGGGCTAGTATTCATTATTATTCTTCCACATTTTTACTTTTTGATAGACAGTTCAAATATTATTTAATGTTTTAAATCTGTTTGAAGCTTCATTTGTCGAAATGACCATAAACAGCATGGAATCCATAACATAGGATTTGCCATCGGATTATACCAGTACAGTCTGAATGGCTCATAGGAAGGTTCAGAGGACTTCTGTGATGTGGTGAAACACATTGGTCACTCTCTTTATGGGATGAAATCATTCTCATCTTTTCCATTAATCACAACCTCTTTTCTGAGAGCCTGGATGCCTATAAAACCTCACTATTGACCCAAGACATAGCCATCCAAAATCACGCCCCCACCTATTCATTGCTTCCCCATCGTTCTCCCACCCTGCAGCTTTGATTTTTGATGTTTTGAAGCAAAAATCTTCGACCACAAACATGAAAAAGTACGTTTCAAGGGTAGAAAGATATCTGCCCCAGGCAAGCATGTTAACGGTATCCGGCTTTCTTTTGATATATGAAGTTCGTATTCTACGTTTGTCTTTAAAGGGTGTGTGGCTCAGACGGAAAATGTGGCAGGCAATTCACTTCCAATTTGTAAATGATGCCTGTGGATTTGGAAGCAAAATGAAAGGGAGAAACTGCCAGCCACAATGGCTGCCATGCCATAGGCTCCGCAGGCAGCAGAGTGTGCGGAGGAAGGGTCCAGCCACACATCTGGAAAGTAGCTCTTTCTGTTTCATAAGAAGCTGCATGTTACTGAAGCTCAGAAAGAACCTTGGCTGTGATATGGGACATTTTCATATATATATTTTTATTAAAAGTTTTACAAAGAGCATAAAAACTAACACAAAACTAATGAAGAGTAAAAGCTGGAAAGAAAGGAAGGAAGGAAGGAAGGAAGGAAGGAAGGAAGGAAGGAAGGAGAAAGGAGAGGATGGGGGAAGCAAAAGTGCAGAAAGAAAAAAGAAAAGGCAAGAGAAAAAAGAAGCTTCTGATTTTCCTTTGCGGGAAATATAAGTATGTGACAAAATTACCCCTTACCATGATTACAAAATGGCATGGTGTTGCAATAGTATGTGGGAATGTCCTTGGGAGACAAGCGGAAGAGCCACAGATTAAGCAAGGGTCAAACAAGTGTCAACTCAGCTCACAGGTGGAATGTGGGTGGCAAATATCTCAGAAGGGACCCTGCCAAATTTCCTGAACTGCAGAGGTAAGGAGAGGAAGATGTATCTCAGACCTGCAAGATTCTGTGAACGTAACTTTACAATAAATTTGGAACTAGTATTTCTGGGTGTGTTCCTTGGATGAAAACTAACCAAGGAGATAAGCAACCTAAAACAAAGGAGAAATTTCCTGAGAGTTAGAACAATTAATCAGTGGAACAGCTTGCCTCCAGAAGTTGTGGGTGCCCCAATACTTTTTCAAAAGAGATTGGACAATCGTTTGTCTGAAATGTTGTCGAGTTTCCTGTTTGAGCACGGGGTTGGACTAGAAGACCTCCAAGGTCCCTTCAAATTCTGTTATTCTGTATTCTGCAAAGCATAAGGAGGAGCAAGTCAGAAATTACCACCCCCCCCCCCGGTTTAAAAAAATGACACTCATCTGTATGTTATATGAGAACAAACCAGATTTGCCAGATGTTTGTTGTCACTAGGGCTCATATATAAAATCACAAATCTCTTGTAATTGCAATTCTCATTTCCTTTCTCAGAGGTATAACTTGAGGTCCCAAAATGAAGCATCCTTAAAAACATCTTATTTTAATAACAGGCTGTCTCTGATGTGGATCTGTGTTCCTGTCTGAATCAACTCCAAAACAAATGACCACGTAGGAGTATCACCGGGGAGGGTGTGTGTGTGGAGGGGCTGGGCAAGTGAGATTTTGAGTGCCATAACATGGGCAAATGATGGGAATGACGTAAATTGCATCACTTGCCTCCTTGAAATGATGCAGCACGGCAAGCTACTTCAGCTGACTGCAGTTCTGCAGTTGGGCTGTTCAAATCTCACCGGCTCAGGGTTGACTCAGCCTTCCATCCTTCCGAGGTGAGTAAAATGAGGACCCGGATTGTTTTTTGGGGGCAATATGCTGACTCTGTAAACCGCTTAGAGAGGGCTGAAAGCCCTGTGAAGCGGTATATAAGTCTAACTGCTATTGCTATTGCTATTGCTATCACAACCCCTCACAGATGCCTGTGCCCTCTTGAATCAGACTTCCTGGGAGACTTTCTCCCTGACAAGGGGAATTGGAAGAGATAAACAAACACACAAGAATAGAAAGAACTTGTGGGATTACTGTGGAGAATCTAAAAAGCTATTATGGGGGGAATTCTGCTGAGTGGTGTGTCTTGAGATGTGAATTCTGTTCATGCCATTGTTTAAATTCCTTCAGAGGAAGGAGCCGAGGTGGCGCAGTGGTTAGAGTGCAGCACTGCAGGCCACTTCAGCTGACTGCTATCAGCAGTTCAGTGGTTCAAATCTCACCGGCTCAGGGTTGACTCAGCCTTCCATCCTTCCGAGGTGGGTGAAATGAGGACCCAGACTGTAGGGGCGATATGCTGACTCTGTAAACCGCTTAGAGAGGGCTGAAAGCCCTATGAAGCGGTATATAAGTCTAATTGCTATTGCTATTCATCTCTTTCAACCACCAGTTCTATGTCGACAGCTCGAAGTGCCTCTTTGTGGATGGTGTGGAGAAAATTTCTAAATGTTCCTTGTTTGCACTTCAGACCGTCACTCACGCCCTTGTCATCTCAAGACTGGATTACTGTAATGCGCTCTACTTGGGGCTGCCCCTGAAAAGTGTTCGGAGACTACAATTAGTCCAGAATGCAGCCGCGCGAGCAATATTGGGTGTACCAAGGTACACCCATACTACACCTATCCTCCGCGAGCTGCACTGGCTTCCCATTGGTCTCCGAGCACGATTCAAGGTGCTGGTTATCACCTTTAAAGCCCTACATGGCCTATGACCTGGATACCTGCGAGACTGTCTTCTGCCACATACCTCCCTTAGACCAATAAGATCACACAGGATGGGCCTTCTCCGGGTGCCTTCAGCGGGACAATGCCGGCTGGTGACACTTAGGAGTAGGGCCTTCTCTGTTGCCGCTCCAGCCCTATGGAATGAGCTGCCCCCAGAGATCCGGGCCCTACCTACTCTCATGGCCTTCCGCAAATCTATTAAAACCTGGCTTTTCCGGCAGGCCTGGGGCCGTTGACCTCTTGATTGAGGTCCGGCCCTTCTCTGATTGGGTGTATGTTGTGCTTTTTCTTAACTTTGTTGTGTCCCATTGTTTTAATTCTTTTTTTTTTAATAATTTTTCATTTCTGTAAGCCGCCCGGAGTCCTTCGGGATTGGGCGGCCTAGAAATTCAATAAATGAAATGAAATGAAATGAAATTTAGCTGTGCCTGGGAAGCAATGCTTGCATTGTAGCATTCTCCTGATTTGCATCGTGAGATTATATAAGCAGGGTAATGCTTATTAGATAAAGGCACAGATCCAAATTCAGTACTGTCGCCATCTCATGAATGAAGAAAAGCTGTATTTGTTCAAGAACGAGAGTGGCATCCAATCTGCCCTCCAGACGCTCGATTCGTGTGCATTGAGAAATGCAGTGTTTTGGTGAGGTCTTTAAAAATGGGTAACAATCCAAGAACTGACACATGCCAAACTACCACTCTGCGTTTGATTTAAGTGTCTTGGAGAAGAAAGATGGGAGCACTTTTAGAAATGAGGTTACAAGCAGTGTTCTTCTTTCACAGGTTCAGAATATGTCTCAGTCCATTGAAGTTTTAAATCTACGGACTCAGAGGGATTTCCAGTATGTTTTGAGAATGGAAACACAAATGAAAGGACTGAAGGCTAAGTTCCGACAAATTGAAGATGACCGGAAGACCTTAATGACCAAGCATTTTCAAGTAAGCATTCCCATCTTTTTAATTTTCTGTAACAATTGTTTTGACTGACTGACACAGAAGCACTATTGGAAAAGGCCGCATGAGATGGGTTAGGTATCAAACAATGGGTGGGTTCCTGCCAGTTCTAACCTCTTCTATAGAAGAGGTTCCACAAATCTACTGTGCTGTTTAGAACCGGTTCCAGCTCCCTCCCCCCACCCATCCGCACCATGCTTGCCCCGCCCACCGCTCACTGATTGGCTCGCTCACCAATCGCCCCGCCCGCCTCTAAGAGTCCTATCTAAACCTTAAAGTCTTAAAGCTGTCAAGATTGAATACCCCTGCAGGCTTTTTTCTAAAGGGTTAGGGGTACAAGGGTCTTGTAACTTGACAGCTTTAAGACTTGCGTGCTTCAAATGCCAGAGTTCCTGAGCCAACATTTTGGTTGCTAAGCAAGAGCGTTGTTAAGTGAGTTTCATCACATTTTACAAGTTGGCCACCCCCACCTAGTCACATGACTACCAAGCCACTCCCACTCAGTCACATAGCCAGCAAGCCACTCCCACCTGGTCACATGGCCAGCAAGCCACTTCCACAAAGCAGGCCACACCTACAGAAGAGGTTCTAGAAAAAAATTGAAACCCACCACTGTATCAACCTAAAATACTTGTTAGTAAATTCATGAACACTTGTTTTGAAAAGGATTGTCCTTGCTCTATGCCCGTGATGGCAAACCTATGGCACGCAGAGCCCTCTCTGTGAGCACATGCACCACCACCCCACCTCAGCCAGCTGGTCATCGGGCTTCCGAAGCCTTCTGATTTGGGTACTCTGTGCCATCACTGCTCTATGCTGTTTGATGCTGATCGGTAGTTGTCATTAATTACTGCAACAAAAATGTGAAGGAATTCTATGCCACTTCCTTCCTAGGCTTTGAGCAAGCAAAGCAAGTAGTAATTAATAGAATGAGGGACATGGAGTTCCAAGAAGAACTAAATAGGTTGCCTCTCCACAGTAGGGACAGAATCAAACAGGGTGTGTGGGAATCGGCAAGATATCTGAATGACCTGATCTCCCCAAAACAAAGAATAGCTTTCTTCAGAGCCTGATTTAACATTCTTCCTTCAGCACTCCTCCAGGGCAGGTATAAGAGAACACCTATAGCAGAACGGGTTTGTACCGTATATACTCGAGTATAGGCCGACCCGAATATAAGCCGAGGCACCTAATTTTACCACAAAAAACTGGAAAAGTTATTGACTCGAGTATAAGCCTAGGGTGGGAAATGCAGCAGCTACCGGTAAATTTCAAAAATAAAAATAGATACCAATAATGTTTTTGAATATTTATTTCAAAGAAAAACAGTAAACTAGCGGTGTATTCAATGAAATACTTCACTCACCTCATGATGCTGATGTCCCGCTGTGATGATGATGTCCCGTGCAGCCGCGGGAGCGATGTCCCGCCTCCTATGACACATGGCACAGTGATTCCTATCATTGGATCACTGTACCAGAGGAGGTGGGACATCGCTATGTGGCTGCTTGCCATAACAAGGAGGAGGTGGGACATCGTTGCAGAGCGGCAGGAGGGGGAGGAAGTGGAATCGTAAGACAGCCCTGCATTACATTAGAACGTGAGGAGGGGGGATGGTGCGGTGCGCGCTGCGCAGCAAACTGACACAGAGGGAGGGGAAACTCACAGGGGCACTGGGCCATTCACGAGTGTCACCCAGCGGCATGGCCCCGCCCCTTTTTCTCCTCCATTTCGGGCAAATTTTTCACTGACTCGAGTATAAGCCGAGGCGGCTTTTTTCAGCCCAAAAAGTGGGCTGAAAAACTAGGCTTATACTCGAGTATATACAGTATATGTGGTGAAGGAGAAGTGGAAGATAATTCACATGTTCTATTACTCTGCGAGCTATACAGAGCTTGTAGGTCTGCACATATTCTCCATTTATTAGAGAGATTGCCAGGGAGGGCAGACCATTTTTATCTAGGCTTCCTCCTCCAGGACACTAACCCGGTTACCACGTATGCAGTGGCAAAGTTCTGTGCTGCTACAATGTCCATAAGAAAAAAATTGGCTACGGAAGTATAGTTGTCATCTTGTACCAATTATCTGGACATATCTCTAACAATCTTTGGACCATTATGTTATTGTCCACTTTTAATGTCAATACTTTTTAAATTATATTTTAATGTTAGTATTTTTTTTAATATAGTGTAAAAACTAATGTGTATTGCTGGTCTTTGACCGTAATAAAATTTTACTTACTTACTTACTTACTTACTTACTTACTTACTTACTTACTTACTTCCACTTCCTACATGATGGGATTCCCACCAGGAGAGAAGAGGGAGGGAGGGAGGACATATATGTATGGCCAGATTCCACTGATGCTAACTGAATCATTCAGGACATTAAATAACAGAATTATATTGGAATGATATTCATGTAAATTCTAATGCATATCCAAGATGGCCCATTATGGTTCCTCCCTTTTATTAGTAGGTTTATTTGACTTAATATTTTTAATTTGGCATCTAGACGTCCAGGCTATCAGTGTTTCTCAACCTTGGTCACTTGAAGATGTCCGGACTTCAACTCCCAGAATTCCCCAGCCAGCCATCTATAGTTAATTGAAGATGATATCCACATGGGGAACAAAGGAGAGTAAATTGATTGAGATACATAAATGTTGACCAATTACAGGGAAAAAGATGCAACTCTTTTTTTTATTGAAAATTTTGAAAAAAAAAACTTTTACAAATATTTACCACCCTCCCCCTACCCTCCCCACCAACCCCCCCCCAACCTTCCTCCCCCCCCCCCCCCCGGCTTCCCAGAACCAATACAGGGTATATAAATCTTTAACAAAGATATTCTAAGATAAACTTAAAAAAAAAAATATCATCTTTCATTTGAGCTTTAACTCCTCTTTGCTAGGCTAGCTCTAAACAGATTATATCATTCCTTGTTTCTTTAGTCATAAACTATCTGGAATGTCTTAGTCCCGTATTTATTTTGAGTATAGTCAATCCATCTTCTCCCCTCCAGTTTATATCTCTCATTGGAATGGTCCTTGAGATATGTTGATATTTTAGCCATCTCTGCTAGGTTTGTGACTTTTAATGTCCATTCTTGAATAGTAGGCAAATCTTCCTTCTTCCAGTATTGCACCAAGATGCAACTCTTCAGCGGGATAAGCAATGTGGGCAAGTTCTTCTGAAATCAAATTTAGAAGAGAGAGGAAAAATAAATATTCCGGACAATAAAGAACAGAAACAATGTATTCTTGACCCAGGGAACTCAATGAACTTCATAGCAATTTCTCATAAAGTAAGAGCTTCAGTCGATTGATTCCACTCTGCAGTTGTGGCCTCAGTTCCATAAAAGATGAGCAGGGAATGATGCTGCCTCTCTGGCACTTTCTGCGTCTTTGACCAAATGCGCAGAGCCAGACCTCGCTTTAGGCAAAGGATTGTGGCTGCCTCGGGCACCAAACAAGAGGAGGAGTGAGCTGGAGGAGAAACTTGCCTGGCTAACCAAACTGGTCAGTGTTTCTTTGGCTCTCCTGAAGCCGTCAAATGTAGGGAGAATGCTCCCCTCTTCCTAGGCTTGAAAGAAGTCTCCAATTACTAGATCTGAGCATAGAAAGGACCAGGGCTGGATTTAGATGAAAAGAGGCCCTAGGCTATTCCACTTATGAGGCCCTTTCACCTCCCATTTTTAAGTTTGAAAATTACATGAGAGACAATAAATACATCATTACTGTGATATATATCAATATATATCAATATATATAGCTGGCCTCCCGACGGAGGGCGGCTCTGCTCTGAGGCAAAGGCAGCCACACCTGCTGCCTCCCCTGCTGCGCTCAGCTGCCCGGCTCGGCCCCCTCGCCCTCACCTGCCTGGCTGCTGGTGGGCTCCGCGTCGACGGGGCGGCTACTGGGAGCGGCCACGCCTCTCGCCCGACCGCCGGTGCCAGGAACGTGGGCGGGCTCCCCAACTGCCATGGCGCTGGAACGATCTTAACCAATACATTTTTATGTTTGTTTATAAGTCATATGCGTAGAATTTCTTCTTATTTTCGGTTCAATATTTTAGTGTTCACTGTTTTTGGAATAGTGTAATTTTAATTTTGCTAACAATTTGAATGTAGGCCCCTCTTGATCTTGAGGCCCTAGGCTGAAGCCTAGTTAGCCTATAGGAAAATCCGGCCCTGGATATGACCTCTACCCCCAAAAGGAAATATCATTGCCCTGGGCCTGAAGATCATCTGGCAGTCTTATTATGCCTCCTCTTTTCCTCCAGCCAGAGCAGGTATTAGTAGAAAGCCTTCTCTGAGGTCACCACCAGGTTAATTCACGCAGGAAGGGAAGCTAACCAGAAACTCTCCCTTTGAGCTCTTCAAGAAAGGTTCAGAATGGGTGTCAATGCACAATATCTCCACATAGGTAATAGGGTCACTCCTGGCTCTGTGTGGTTGTTATCATCATTGGTCTTAATAACAAACTTGTCCCGGGTTGCTCACATATTTTCATTGACCGCACATAATGTCAGTAAGCAGCTGCTCAGTCCTAGCTGTCTGTCAAGGCAACTGCCTGTTTGAACACAGTAACCTTTTTAGAGACCTGATATTTGGATTGGCCGGGGCTAACTGATTTGATATGATACTTCAAGTGGCATTTTGAAAGGGATTGCAAGGCGGTAAGGCTATTGAGTAATTTAAAAGGTCAGCATAATGGACCGTCTGCTTCTCTTCAGAGCAGCAATTTGCAAGAATTCAGGCCGTGTATTTCATGCATTGAGACAAAGGAACAGAGGGAAAACAGGCATTGCATGCCTAAGTGCCCCCTTCCATCCCGTAACAGCTCCATATTTACTGATGCCGTTAAAATGCAGTGAATTCATTCATTCCTATCACTTTCTCTGGTTCAGCTCTCATTGACCTTTTTTAAACAAGTGTAGATGAAGCCACCAGTCACAGGACTGGCAATGTGAATATTACACAGCGGAGGCATAGTCCAGCAATTGAAGCATGCGGACTGACTCCACAAAATTTTCAATGAGAGGTGGTGTTATTTCTCCAGATTCTGTAAAGTGAAATAAGATGTTTTCCTTGTTTTTTCATACCCCCAAACGTTTTCCTTCTCTGTGCACATTCTGAAATGGCAAAGGACCTGGCTAATTTGCCTTTTGGATTAGGCATGTGTTACAGGAAGCCTGCTTTCAGATGGATAACTGTTCTGACCCCCTACTCCATCCAGTAACGAAAGCCGAGACACGCTTAATGAGAATGTCCTTTAATAACAAGACCAGACTCTTGGTGGCTGAAAGCCAAATAAACAAATAGATAAGGACCTTGGCAGCAAGTCCTAGAAACATTGGCAGTGGTGGGATTCAAATAATTTAACAACCGGTTCTCTGCCCTAATGGCCATCTGGGTCAGAGGACTCAGTGGTCACGTGACTGGGCAGGTGTGGACAACTCAACATCACTCCCGTCGATGGGTGCTTCGCCTTAGCTCTTACAATGTAATCAGGATTAACTGGAGAGGCAGTTTCTGTAAGCAGGTCAACAAAGATTAGGCTAGAAACAACACCAGAGTGTTTCCTTCCTGCCTTCCTTACAGGATTAGCCCTAATTGACTATATCTGTATCATAACATTTTCCCCCTAATAATCAAAACTTTAACTGTATCTAAGTTGGTTTCCTTTTTTTATTAACCTTTATGTATAATCCAAAGGAATTTCTAATCTTCCTTACATGGGTACCATTCAATATTCATATCCAATTATACTCATCATACATTGTATACATTAGTAACATTATCAACTATTTATTTAAACTATGTCTATTGTCAATAAATTTCACTAAGTTTAACTAGTTTTAAATTATAGTCTTTCATCTATCAACCTGTATCTTTCCAATAGAAAAACAGTCTCGTATCTTCTGCCATTTGTGGTGCCAGTCCTCTAATCATCTCCTTGATCAATTTTGTATGGACTCCTCTTAGCAACTCCTTGCTTATAAGATCTCTCATGTAATCTTGATGCCCTTCTTCTGTTTCCTTAATCAACTTACCTTTGATTGTCAGTAGTGTTAGGCATGCTGTTGCTAATAAAATGTCTCTCTTTAAATCCATAGATTCTTTGGTTTTTTCTTCTTCTGTATCTTGCCCTCTTGCGTAAATTTCCCCTCCCTTTAATTCCTCTTTCAGTATTCCACTCTTCCTATTTTCGGAGACCAGCCAATCACCATAAATATCAGCAAATTTAATCTCTTTATATTCATTTTCCACTTCGATTTTTTGAGTTTTAACCACCATATTTTGCATTTGATAAACATCTTCAACTTCTTCATCATATTTTGCTGTTGTATGCTCTAAGTCTTCCAGCTTCTTCTCTATCCTCTCATATATATTTGATAATTTCTGTATTTCTGAAAATATCTTTTGCAAGTTCAAGATTTCTGTTTGCTTTTGAAATTGTGCAATTCTCTCCAGTTAACAAACACAGCTGCTCTAGCTTGGAAGGTTAAAAAAATTAAACATAGACTAGAACTATTTTGACACACAAAAAATTGTACTTCGATGTCTTACTGATTGAGGAATGATAAAATGTTTGTTTTAAAAGAAATAAAACTTTTGAACCAAAATAAAAATTAAACATAGATTCACAAAAACGTTTGTTTTCACTTTTCTCTGGTTAGAGATATACTTCAAAGGGACATCTGTATGCTTCCCTTCTTATCACTCTCTATAACCAAGCAATAGGACCTTGCAGTGCCAAGCCAAAACAACCAGTGAAGGAAAAAAGTGTTACATTTCCAATACACAAATTCCAATACACAAACCCTCCAGCCGCCGAGCAGCAATGTTACCATTGCAAATTTCCTTATTTCTTTTGTATCTTTTTTGTATTTCAAATTAGAAAAAAGAGTCCAATCTTTAAATGGGTTAGAAAAAAACCCACAGCAATGAAAGAGGAAAACTTTAATCCATAGATTACAGAGAACAATAAAAGAAAAAATAGAACAAGGAAACTTAATCCATCCATTTCATAAGGCTTGCATAAATTCCATCCATGAAGATAGCATTTAAAAAGTAAGATAACCACTGTCCAAAACCATTCCAAATTTAATTTAATTCCGCTGCTTGATTCTTCTTTTCTCCAATTTAAATTAATTTTAAGTTTTTTATAGGCGGTCTCTTTTTAAAACAGTAAAAGTTCCTCACCAACTGGAAACACTTTCTCTTTCTGTATCCTTCCGTTTTGGAGCCGCCCCGACTTCGTCAGCCTTGGCTGGATTTTTTGTCGCTGTCTTGAAGAACTTCTCTTGCATCGATCAGGGACTTGGCGATGTCCCTGAGGTCAGCAAGACGTATTCTTCCTGTTCACTGTCTCTTCAGCATGGTTTAGGTCCGATTGGACCACCCAGCGGCAAAAGTATCAGCTGCAGTCTCGGAGCATAGAGACTGCACATCCGTGTCATTGCGACATTGGCTCCTCCTCAAGAAAAGGATATTCTTGTACCATCTTGTCTAGGAATTCATAAATAAGAGCATAAATATGACCGTATTGCATTGGATTCTTGGCCTATCTAATCCAGCAGTCTTTTCTTGAAATGGTCAAACAGCTGGACAGAGAAGCCAACCAGTCTCTCATCAAATGGCCTTCAAGTGGGAGTCACGTTGCCATCAAGGCTAATAGCCATTGATCCCGATGACTTCCATGAGTTGATCCAACTCTTTTTTGAAACCAGCCAAGTTTAGCCAACATTGCATCCAGTGGTGAGTTCCTACCGGTTCAGCCAAACTGGTAGTAGCTTGGCAGCCTAGGTTGCTGGAACCGGCAGTAAGCTAGGCCTGCCATGCACCCGAACCGGTTCTTCCGGCAGCGCTGTAGGCAGCACCATCTTGTTTTTGGCTTACTAAGGAGGCCAGTTCAGCAGCAAATCAGCCGCTGTTCTTTTTAGCAGGGTTAGAAGACTGGAACTGCAGTCCCTCTACTGGCAACAGGAGGCAAACGTTGCTCAGCACTGATCTGAACCTTGTAAATAAAATCATAACATTACCAGCCTGCGCTGCTTGTTTGTTTCCAACCAGATACAAGAGCCTTCACTTCTCCTCCAGGAGCTCATGAAATTGTGGGCTTCATATGGAGGGGAAAGCAGTCAGTTTGGTTTCTATACTAAATAAAAAGGAAGAATAAAACACCCCAGTCCTATATCTATTTACTCACTTAAGTATATACCTTGTTTCCCAGAAAATAGGACCCAGTCTTATTTTCTTTTGGGTCCCAAAATAAGCACCAGGTCTTATTTGGGGGGATGTCTAACCCGCTCACCTTAGGACCACTGCAGCCAGGTCTCCCACGCACCAACATCTGTCGTGCCGCTGTCTGACTTCTGCAGCTGGTCACAGACAGATGCCACATGGGGCATCAATCTGGGGCCACCACTCAAAGCAGGATGCTGCATGGCTCATTATGCTGGTGCCACCGCTCATGGCAGAAGTTTGCATGGTGTGTTGTGCTGTTGTGAGCAGTGGCACCGGCGCAATGCATCACATGGCGTCCTGCCGCAAGCAGTGGCACCGACACAATGCCCCATGTAGCATCTGGTTGTGAGCAGCCACAGACGTCAGGCAGCAGCGCGACAGATGTTGGGCTGTGGGATTTGAAATCGAAATTCTGGTCCCAATTGCCATTATAACCCGAGGATAATATCTATAGGAATAGATCCATATCTTTCATGTTCAGTTTTTTTTAAAGATATAAGATTAAACACATTATTGTATGGAGATACCCTAACTTATTCCAGAAAGAACAGCCTGAGAATTAGATAAAAATCTATAAATCTTGCCTTTTATCTGTACAAAAATCCTGAAAACATATTGAAGCCAACACTGGGGGGAAAAATCATTGACTTATGTAGCGGTGGTACTGCATTCATAAATTACGTTCTATGGAACAGAAAGAGAATTTAATGTCCATTTGCAAAGGTCTGAGTTTATGATACTCTCTCTAATAAAACATTCTCCCAATTCATCCTTTCAAAACCATTCTTGCTCAAAATTTCTGGGCAGCTAAAGTAAATGGTTTTTTTTTTCCCCTCGTGAGTATAAAATTGGAAGTTGCAAAGGGAGTGCAGTTTCCTCTAATGCATTCATTATAATAACATTTCTGCTTGTAATTTAGCACTGCAATTTCAGTCTTTCTAAATTAGGTGCGTGAAATACATCCACTTCAGCTTTACCTATGGACTCCCCACTGATGCTAATGTTTCCCAAATGAATTTTAGAAAATAGATTTTATTAAGGTAAAGAGGTAAATACAATTAATTTAAATGTGCTTTTAATACAGTCACCGCTATCAGTATACGATATGATGCAGCAGTACTAACAACCCTCACAAGGTAAATCTCTTCAGGGAATACAATATGCATTTTACAATATCTGCTTATTTTAAAAGTGGGCAAAAGCCATTTAAGTAATTTAAGGGCCTTGGAAAGAGATCTATACAATATGGCCAAATATATATATATATATATATATATATATATATATATATATATATATATATATATATATATATATATATACAAATATATACATACATACACACACACACACACACACACACACGTATGTATGTATGTATGTATGTATGTATGTATGTATGTATGTATGTATGTATTTGTGCTGATAAATAAATAAAGGGAGACTAGTATAGATCTATTTCAAGCTATTTAGCTCTCATCAGCTAGCCATACCCTTACTGGGATTTGAACCTGGGCTATATTACATACTAGGCAGACCTCTTATCCATTATCAGCCAAGCCAGGATGAAAGGTATGTATTAGATTTTTACAACCCCCGGTATGCCCAAATATGGGAGGAAGATCACTACTTCCATTCTTTGTCCTTCGGCTCTGTCCTTCGGCTGATAATGGATTAGGCCTGTGGCCTAATGTGTGTGTGTGTTCCATTTTCATAACATACAATCACATGTATACTATACATAGCCAGTATCCTATTGTATTATGTAGTAATTACATCAGTTTCTCTTGTCATCAACGCCCAGAAAGATAAAAACCCATTATTAGCTCTTCTGCTCTCCATATACCTCTTTCTTCTACCTCTCTCCTACCTCCTTTCTTCCCTCCATCATCCTTTCCTATTCTACTTCCCCTTCCTTTCTCCTTCTCCTCTCTCTACCTTCCACTCCTCCTTATCCTCCCCATCTTCCCCCCTTACCCTCTCTCCTATCCCTCTCTTCCCATCTTTCTTCTCCCTTCTGTGGCAATATCTGCTTCTTTTAAAAGTGGGCAAAAGCCATTTAAGTAATTTAAGGGCCTTGGAAAGAGATCTCTACAATATGGCCAATTCCGAAGTTAATCTGATTTAACTTTCTCCTCAAAATTAGGACAGAATTTGGAAAAATGGAACTCATGACCCTGGATGGAATATACATTATTTGGCAAGAGGCAGTGATGGAATTTGCAGTGAAAGAAACTTCTAGGGCTGTCAGGAGCAGTTCCTTGAAGATGGAAAGGGGAAGGAGTTTTGTAAGGAATACTGATGCCTTTCCCCACATCACTGCAGCTGTTTACTGAATCTGAGCTGAAAGTGATTGTCATTTTTTTCTCTCTCATAAAGCTTTCTATTATCCTTATTGGACAGGAGGCCATGAAAATAATGGTGCCTCCAGAGTTCTTTGAATTAGGCTAGTGCCAGCAGGTTGCAATCCAGTTTATGTATGTGCTCACATGACATTATACAGCTGCAGACTGGAAAAATGAGACTGAACCACACAGAAATAAGGGCAAAACAAGAGAACTCAAAATCCGCCAAGGTGCTGTATGATTTGATGACAAGGATGTCTCTGATATAGAAGCAGAAAGTCAATAACTGAACACCTCCCTCCTTCCCCTTCTTCCTTTCTCTACCATGACAGTTTCTGTAAAATACCATAGCTTCTTTCATAAAAGTCACCTTTCGTTAGGTGAAAGTTTGTGCAGGCAAGAGATGAATTCAATCTGTAATACAAAGTGATACCCAACATCACATATATCCTGTAGCCAATCCTTGGGTGCTTATTCCTGCAGAAAACGGAAGATCAGCTCACCGAATTAACTGTTTTAATAACTGGTTTTTGGCTGTGTTTCTCTTTTGGGGGGGGGCAATAACCAGCATTTTGCTGGAGAGGCAAAATACAAGCTGCCTTTTGAGCTATAAACCAAAGCTCATTGGATTGATAATAACAACTTAAATGGCTGTGGTGGACTAACAGAGACATAATGATAGAATAATTTAGAGTGTTCTCATGGGGGACAGCCACATCTAGCCCACAGAGCCGAGGTGGCTCAGTGGTTAGGGTGCAGTACTGCAGGCCACTTCAGCTGACTATTATCTGCAGTTCAGCGGTTCTAATCTCACCGGCTCAGGGTTGACTCAGCCTTCCATCCTTCCGAGGTGGGTGAAATGAGGACCCAGACTGTGGGGGCGATATGCTGACTCTGTAAACCGCTTAGAGAGGGCTGAAAGCCCTATGAAGCGGTATATAAGTCTAACTGCTATTGCTATTGCTATTGCTAAAACTCTTGTTCGCCTGTACCAAAACCCTTCTAAATATTCTCATTGAGCGATAACTTTTAGCATGATCAAATTCTTAAATACATACGGAGTACCATCGTGTTTCCCCGAAAATAAGACAGGGTCTTATTTTCTTTTGACCCCCGAAATAAGTGCTTGGCCTTATTTTCAGGGAGGTCTTATTATTTTTGAGGTGCAGGAGGCGTGGTCACCTCATGGCTGCTATTGTGTTGCAATATTTTGGTGGGAGGGCTTATTTTAGCACATGTGCTCAAAGGCCCGATTGGGCTTATTATCCAGGGAGGTCTTATTTTGGGGGGAAATAGGGTATCAACTGGATTTAGTTAATGGCATTTAAAAGTGAATTCAATCATATCTAACTTGGGGGGGGGGGCGATTTCCCCCTGATTTTGCCCACATCTTTATCTCAATCTTCTTTGTTGTAGAGATTCAGGTTTGCTACTGAACGTTAAGCCCAGTTTTGACCTCAACACCAAAAAAGTTGTGCATTCTGACTGAAAGAATTGTAAGAGAAGTCACATTAGACAGAATTCAGGTCTCACTGCGTCTGGTAGCTGCCTCATCATGCCAAGTGATGGGGCCAAAAATGAATCTTGTCTGGTGGGTTTTGATCTTTGTATCCCATATCCTTTTTTGTTTCAGGGGCAACCACAAGGGAGGCAAATAAAAGTAAAAATGGCAGGCATATGAAAAAAAGGGTGGGCCTTCCATCACAAAATCACAACCTCTGTCTGCTCGAGCCATCCCATTTCTCTCTAAATATTTGGATGCCAAAGGAGGAATTTGTTTCTTCATCTCCTCATCCTCTCCCCCAAAAACATGACTTCTGTGTTTTATTTGAACACACGTGTTGAAAATGGTATACTCTTTTTCCTCAACAGACACTTTACATGAAATAATGGCAAAATTGAACATAATAAAGGAGTGTGTGTGCGTTTTGCTAGTTTTACCTAATTTCGTATTATCGTTTTGCTCTTTCAGATGTATCTCAGAGATCTCAGCATCTATCCTAAACAAAGATGTTCAAGTGCTCCTCAAATCATTAGCACTAAGTCATTCAAAATGTTTAGCTACTTTCCAGTGGTGGGTTTCAAAATTTTTCGAACCCACTCTGTGGGTGTGGCCTCCTTTGTGGGAGTGGCTTGCCAGCCATGTGACCTGGTGGGAGTGGCTTGCCGGCCATGTCTTTTCTTTCTTTCTTTCTTTCTTTCCTTCCTTCTTTCTTTCTTTCTTTCTTTCTCTCTCTCTCTCTCTCTCCTTCCTTTTGTCTCTCTGTCCCTTTTTCCTTTTTCTTTCATCTCTCTCTCTTTTCTTTTTTCTTTTTTCTTTTTTTCTTTTTTCTTTTTTTCTTTTTTTCTTTTTTTCTTTTTTTCTTTTTTTCTTTTTTTCTTTTTTTCTTTTTTTTCTTTTTTCTTTTTTTCTTTTTTTCTTTTTTCTTTTTTTCTTTTTTTCTTTTTTCTTTTTTCTTTTTTTCTTTTTTTCTTTCTTCCTTTCTTTCTCATTCTCTCTCTGTGTGAGTCTCTCTGTGTGTGTGTGTGTCAGTGGTGGGTTTCAAAAAAAATTGGAACCTCTTCTGTAGGTGTGGCCTGCTTTCAGAGTCCACTGGTGGAACCTCTTCTAACCGGTTGGGTAGATTTGAAGAACCGGTTCTACCGAACTGGTGCAAACTGGTAGGAACCCACCTCTGCTACTTTCCGTGCTTCTGACATACCCTGTTGTGGAAATCCCATCCAATTCCCACTCTCTTAAATTGTAACTATAACAACAGCACAGAGATGCTGCTTTAATTATAGATGCTATTCATAAAATCCTCCATAGATATTAACAGTGATAAAGGGATTTCATTCAGTAATCCCAAGGCAGTCTTTCTAATCAATGCTAATTTTGCACCCATAAAATGTGTACTGCAAGCAGTGTCATTGACAGATCTAAAAGCACCGGGACTGAGGTTCATAACACACTCATTCTCTAGCAACTCAATTCCAAATAGGATTTCAAAAAGCACAACAGCAGCTGAAGCTGACAATAGCAATAGCAATAGCAGTAGACTTATATACCGCTTCATAGGCCTTTCAGGCCTCTCTAAGCGGTTTACAGAGAGTCAGCATATTGCCCCCAACAATCTGGGTCCTCATTTTACCCACCTCGGAAGGATGGAAGGCTGAGTCAACCCTGAGCCGGTGAGATTTGAACCGCTGACCTGCTGATCTAGCAGTAGCCTGCAGTGCTGCATTTAACCACTGCGCCACTGCGCCACCTTGGCTCTTAGAATTAGTTACACCGAGCCAAAACAGAACAGTGTGAATATTCCTGAAGCACTTCACAAAAACAGTTTCAAAATGATTGATGGAACTCATTAAATGCAGGTTTATAATGCCACCACACACAAACACACCCCAAATTACAAAGCACCAGCAAAATAGCTATGGGATACTTTGAAGACTACTTTTAATGGCAGTTGAGAAGTAGGAATTAATCCGGAAAATTGAAAAATCGAAATACTTTATTAGTAAACCAAGCTGCATGCTTGACTGCAAAGCTTTTTCTCATTGGAATAGTCTTGTGAGCTGTTTAAAAGATGCAGTTCTTCTGTCTTTTGTCTTACTTCGGTAGAATGGCAATTGCAATCTAGTTCAAGAATAAATGCTGGCATAAGGAATCCGTCATGTGAGGAAAGTCATAGTAATATAACACAAATATATGGATCAGTGCCAATTATTAAGCAGGCAAAACGGTCTACTTCTGATCAGGCAAGTTGTCCTTAAAATGGTTTGGATTTTATAGGAGTGGGAAAGTCTTGATTTAAAAGGAAGTGATTTATTTTAAGTAAGATGAAAATTGAGTACTTCATACGTTCTACTACTCCAAGCTTGAAGCCATTTATTCTTAGCTCCCTAACTGTCTCACAGGACAGTAATCATCGTTTTCATACCAAGATCAATAAAGAGTAGATGTGAAGATAAGCCTAACAAGGTCTCATTAAGGAATTTAGAGGACAGGGCACTTTTTAGAGTTCCTGAATGCCCACTCAACTGTTTTTTCACAGGAATTGAAGGAAAAGATGGATGATCTTCTACCACTGATACCAGTTCTGGAGCAGTACAAAACGGATGCCAAGTTAATCACCCAGTTCAAAGAGGAGATCAGAAACCTGTCTTCGGTACTTACTGGAATCCAAGAGGAAATTGGCGCTTACGATTATGAGGAGCTACATCAGCGAGTCCTCAGTTTGGAAACCAGGCTTCGGGATTGCATGAAAAAACTAAGTAAGTTCACACTTTCATTCCTCGTTGCTTCGTTCGTATCTGCTTTGCCTGGGACTCTTCCATGCCCCCTTGTCCTCTGAATTTATATTTTATGTTATTCATTTGATTTGTGTGGCCACCTGTTCTGACCCCCTCCTCTATCCAATAATGAAAGCCGAGACAAGCTTAATGAGAATGTCCTTTAATAGCAAGTCCAGACTCTCAGTGGCTGAAAGCCAAGTAAACAAACAGATAAGGACCTTGGCAGCAAGTCTGACAAACCTTGGCAGCAATGCAAACAAACTCTGGCAGCAATCCAGCCTGCCAAGTTCGTTTCTCTTTAGCCCAAGCGTTGACTTCTGCAAGAAGGGCATGGCACAAGCAGTCTTTTTTATAGTCTGGAGAGGAGCTTAATGACCATCAGCTGAGCGTAATTATCTCCTGTAATTATGTAGTTGTTCTTGACGCCGAGTAGTCCTTCGACGGCATGCATCCCGGAACAACTCACTGTTGGTTTCTGGATCACTCTCCCTTGTCTCCTCCCCACTGATCCAAGGCTCAGGCGCCACTTGGTGGCCAACCAGTCTCTCTGCGCCCTGCTCGGAGTCGGAACCCTGTCCAGGGTCCTCCACATCCTCCAGGGCCGACTCATAAGGCCCCTCACTGTCGGAGTCTGGTGGCAGCTCCAACGGCTCCTGCTGAGCCACAACAGCCACCCATCTTATCTTTTGGGGCAGATCATGGCAATTTAAAAACAACATTGAAAACAAGCTAAATTGATCTACAAAACTGTCAATTAAAAACCAGATTTTAAAAAAACCAGCGGCCAAATAAGTCAGTACATCAAAATCAGTGTATCACTTCTAAAGAAGATCTCTGACCTCCAAGCACGATGCCAAAGCCATATCTTGAGGACTTCCCTAAAGGCCAGTTGGGTTGAGGCCAACCCTAAGCTCCGGGGGGATAATGTAATGAGTGGGTGCCACAGCAGAAAAGTCTTCTTTCTGGGTCACATCAAATGACACTCCTTCATAGACGGGACTTATAACAATGATATTCCTTCTTTCCTTTAACTTTATTCTGAAGCCTCTATCCTCTAGCAACTATGAGATTGAATCAAATTGGCAGTCAGTGGACCAACTCACTAATCTGAGTTACATTCCATTTGGCCTCTATAAACATATGTCAAATTATGTTGGCTTTCCCCAAATCATAGTTGCAATTAGTGACTATGTGAGGAGCTATATCTAACGCTGGATCTAGTAAAACGAATTAGAGCTACCTCTTGTGACCCATATCAGTTAAGCAGTAGATCTGCAGGGGTAATTAGACTATTGCAGTTCACTGCAGCCTTAGAAAGTGTTGCTTCATAATGCATTAGCTGGACCAGGCATGTACAATCATTTCTGAACAGAGCTACCCTTGGTGTTTGAATGACATGCTACAGACAGGGCTGAGCCAAAAAAAAAAAAAAAACTTAATTGGAATGTAATTAGATTTTAATTACCTCACTACAGTTAATGTGATTGCTTATCATGCATTTAAATTTTTCTTTTTACAATCAGGATACAGTATCCCCAGCAACTTTGGAAGAATCTTGACACTCTCCCAAAGTTGCTGGCCATGGCCACTGAGGATTACTACATTATTTATACATTGTTCTTTGTCTGATTTTGTTTTATTTGTTCAACGATACCGAAAGTGGATTACAAAGCTACAGATAGCTACATCTAAATGACCTTGTGGGGTGGGGGGGGGGGAGATTAAACAAGATCAGATCTGGTTAATTTTATTAGGGAAATCCCAGGCTTTAAACTAGACTGGTTTAAAAAAAAAAAAAAAAAAAAGCTTTGCCTTTAGGGAAGATTATTTTGTATTGTGGCCCAGCAGGAGCCGTTGGAGCTGCCACCAGACTCCGACAGTGAGGGGCCCGATGAGTCGGCTCTGGAGGATGTGGAGGACCCCGGACAGGGTTCCGACTCCAAGCAGGGCACAGAGAGGCTGGTTGGCCACCAGGAGGCGCCTGAGCCTTGGACCAGTGGGGAGGAGACAAGGGAGAGTGAGCCGGAGGCCAGTAGTGAGTTGTTCCTGGATGCATGCCATCGAAGAGCTACTAGGCGTCAGGACCAATTACGCAATTACAGGAGGTGATTGTACTCAGCTGGTGGTCATTAGGCTCCTCTCCAGACTATTAAAAGACTGCTTATGCACACACCCCTCTTTGCAGAAGTCAATGCAGGATTGAATTTCGGAGGACAGTACTGTGAGCTTGGCAGGCTGGATTGCTGCCAAGCCTTTTCTGTGTTTATTGCTGCCTGAGTTTGTCTGAATTGCTGCCAAAATCCTTATCTGTTTGTTCTGCTTGGCTTTCAGCCACTGAGGTTTTGGTGTCTTGCTATTAAAGTACATTGCAGTTAAGCTTCTCTTGGCATTCGTTACAGGATGGAGGAGGGGGTCACAACAATTTTGGATTGGGTGAGAGGGAATGATAAAGTAGTATGGGTATGGAAGAAATTAAACAAGGGTCAGTGAATGTATGACGTCCTATAGGAAGTGGTTAAACAAGCGAACTATAAATATTAAAAAAAAAATGACTGAAATGCTGGAGGCGCTTTGAACTTGATCAATTTTGACAGAGATGAATGTCTGCCAATCGGATGGCATTCATGTTCTACCAGATCTTCAGGATACTAGTGGATCATTCCATGAGTTCAGGTAGCTAGACAATGTCGGTTGGCGGCGCCTCGGAGCAGGGCCTTCTCTGTTGCCGCTCCGGCCCTATGGAATGAACTACCCCCAGAGATCCGGACTCTACCCACCCTCATGGCCTTCCAAAAAGCTATCAAAACCTGGCTATTCCGGCAGGCCTGGGGCTGTTGACCCCTTGGTCAAGGGCCAGCCCCGCTTAGACTGGGTGCATGATGTGTTTTTTAATCTGCTTTCTTTTATCTGTTTTTTAACCTTTTTCTTAAAATTTTATTTCTGTAAGCCGCCCGGAGTCCTTTGGGATTGGGCGGCCTATAAATTTAATAAATAGAAATAGAAATATTCCACTGACCATGAAGGAGAAACATCTGTCTTTGATACAAAAGTCTATGCAACACATCCTTAGCTTTACCACCCTCTGTTCCATGCACACATACATGGGATAAGAAGGACATGTGCAACAGCCAGACTTGACTTGGTTAACACCATTCTAGTATATCCCTAAACAAATATTGGCATAATGAAACAGCTGGATGATAAATTCAGTGGTGCTTTGCCAGCAGTTCTTTCTTTTCCCCACTCCAAAGGTAATTCCAGGCCAAATTGCCCTTCTGAGAAAACACAAATTAGTTGTTTTGTTAATGTATAAGCACACAAAATAAATTTAAATCAGTCTACAGTACTAGGGACCAGAAAAAATCCGGTTGAAATGCACACAGTATTTCACTGAATTTATGAATGTTTACATTCATTAGGCAAGTAATGGATCATTTTTCTAATGCCAGACATCTTAACTATAAGCAAGTCTCCCTGAACTATTTCCAAATAAGTATGTGCATTAAGGACATCCCCCCCTAAACCATCTTCATTCTCATTTGTCTGACATTAGCTTCGAAAGAGTGGCTTTTGTTTATTTCCACAGAGTGCTCAGAATACATCCGGTACACTAGAGAATGTAGTTAATTTCCACGAATTGTGTTAAATAAGGAGTGAAAACATTAATGGGGGAAAATATTACTTAAATTATATCCATCTAAAAAGGCAAAAGGCAAATAATCTAAAGTAACTGGATAGAAAACAGTTGTACGAAGGGGAACTCAAAAACCAAAATCCTTCAGTTCTGTCAACAAAATCATAAGCAATACCTTCCCTTATCAGTAAGGGAAACTAGCAGCGTTAGCTATACCAATCCTTTACAGACTTCTGAATGTTAAACTGAACCATAAACTCTGGATACCAATACAGAAATGTTACCTTGTAATATTTTCCCCTTCATTTATGCAAGATTTTTCCTAAAGACAAGGTAGTAAATTGGAAATTATCCAGTAGGACCTTTAGATTCAGTTATCTTTTCAATAATACATCCTTGACATGTCTTTGAAACCAGATTTAGATTAAGGATTATGGCTAAATGAACAGAATGAAAAATAATCTATGCACGTGGTATTTCCTTTGGAGAAATTTCCAGTTATCACTAGAAATACTTCATCACTTTCCATTTCATTGATGAAAAATATGCCAAAGAGACTGAGGGAATAAGAGGAAACGTTTATGGCATTCTATTGGGAATGATGAAACTTCCCCTGAAGGAATTTATAGGGTATGTGTTCTGTTCCCCCCCCCCCCGCTTCACGGCTCGTTAACAAACGCAGGCAGGCAACTTAAAAGGAAGTCTTCTTTATCAGTTCACAGTTCAAACTGGCTTCAAGCCCAGAAATAACATAAATACCAGTCTTTGACAAGATAACGTAATGAAAACAAATCTTTCTTACGGCAACTCAATTTGAACAAAACGAAAGCAAAACACTTCTTCCCAAAGTCTCTATGAATCACGGTTACAGACATACAGAGCACTTATCCAAGTGAATCTTACATAAACCACGACTGATGATCAAACAGTGTTGTACAAACCAAGGCACGCACGAAGGAACGTATGTTGACTCCTGCAACTAGGGTGTGGCAGTATCCGACCTTTTATCTCCAAACCTGCCTCCCACAAGCCCCAGCTGCATAATGAATCTTGATCCCGAAAAAACTCTCAGCAGAACTGCTGAGTCACAACAGGTATGAATTATGCAGAATTGATGGAATAAGATGTAGGTGGTCTAAGGCATGTCCACATATTTTTAAAAATGCAATCAGGATTTGTATCTGGGAGCATAATCGAATCGAATCGAATTGAATTTTATTATTTGTATGCCGTCCTTCTCCGGGAGGACTCAGGGCGGCGAACAGTTCAAGGGGAAAAAAGGGGAACATAAAAAGACAAAATACAAATAGTAAAAGTAAACAACAGTCGCACAACCATACATGTCGAGAGGGGAGGGAACTCATCACCCCCAGGCCTGCCGGCAAAGCCAGGTTTTGACGGCTTTTCGGAAGGCCTGGAGAGAGGTGAGGGTCCGAATCCCTGCAGGGAGTTCATAACAGAGGGCCGGAGCTGCCACAGAGAAGGCCCTCCCCCGGGTAATAGCCAGGTGGCATTGGCTGGTAGATGGCACCCGGAGGAGGCCAACCCTGTGAGATCTAATGGGTCTTTGGGAGGTAATCGGCAGCAGGCGGTCTCTCAAGTACCCAGATCCAATACCATGAAGGGCTTCATAAGTTACGACTAGCACCTTGAATGGCCAGCAGGTGCTAGTTATTCAAGGTGAAAATATCGCACCCAGAAACGGAAACCTGACAACACTGTATGAGCCTTGAATAATTAAGTATCAAATTTATTTCTTCTGATGCTCCTCCTTGTGACAGTCAGATAGCCACTCCTATCTAGGTAGACGGGAACGACAGGTGGGATCAGTTGTATTCTCACACTGTCTGGGGGAAATGCGTGCAGGGCTTTTCCTTCTTTAGCTGGATAATAAAACACGGATCTGTTGTGTGCTTTGAGACTAAATTGGCACTTAAATTGATCCCAAAGCTCAGACACAGCCCCTGTGAATGCCTGCCAACCATCTCCACTGCTGCAGGAAATGTATTTGGCAATCAGGTCACTTCACATCCCAAATTATATCCTTAATGGACAGAGGCAGTGGAGACATCTGTCTTACTGACAATCCTTGACTATGAAAATAGTGGCGAGAGGGCGCTTATTAGAAACTGCAAAGGTGCATTATCAGTAAATGCCAGAACACATTCATAGTTTCTAATGTTTGCGGTTCATCTCAGAAGGTGATGGTTTTGTTGTACATTACTTCTGGAAACACTAGAGACACCCGTTTAGCAGTCCTCTGGAAGGACTGAGACATCCTTAATGCGACTAGATCTCTCTTCAGTGGCATTTCCTCAATACATTCACAGTCATTCAGAAAGACAGGCTATTTCAGATAAAGGCAAATTTATTTTATTTGCTTATAATTTATGTATTATTTATTCATTCATTATTTAAAAATTACAAAGCTGCCCAACTCACTCACCCCAGATACTCCAGGTGACTTACAGAAATAAAACCACAATACGAAAGATCAGAAATCCCCATTATCCCCGGCGACAACAGTAAAACCAATCATTTGATGGGTTCCATGTCATCCTGGGGCAATGGCGAAATTCATTTTTTGCTACCGGTTCTGTGGGCATGGCTTGGTGGGTCATGGTGTGGTTTGGTGGGCATGGCAGGGGAATAATACTGCAAAATCTCCATTCCCACCCCACTCTGGGGCCAGCCAGAGGTGGCATTTGCCGGTTCTCTGAACTACTCAAAATTTCCACTACCGGTTCTCCGAACTACTCAAAAATTCTGCTACTGGTTCTCCAGAACCTGTCAGAACCTACTGGATTTCACCCCTGCCCAGGGATCTCCAGGCCCATTGGAAAAACCATCCCTTCAGGGCTTTTTGAAAGTGTGTCAAAGTACAGTCAATCTTATTTTTGCCGGGATGCCATTCCACAGGCAGGGAGGATTGAAAAGTCATCGCCATCCTAAACATACTCATACGCTGTGACTCCATTGGAGAGCCGAGGTGGTGCAGTGGTTAAATGCAGCACTGCAGGCTACTTCAGTTCTGCAATTCAGCTGTTCAAATCTCACCGGCTCAAGGTTGACTCAGCCTTCCATCCTTCCGAGGTGGGTAAAATGAGGGCCCGGATTGTTGTTGGGGGCGATATGCTGACTCTGTAAATCGCTTAGAGAGGGCTGAAAGCCCTATGAAGCGGTATACAAGTCTAACTGCTATTGCTATCTCCATTTTGCTCTCTGAACTCATGGAGACCTAACCCTAACCCTAAATACATCTGCCCCCCACAATGGGATTTTCCCATGTATTTTACTACAAAACGTAGATAAGGCAGGCTCGAAAAGTCACCGCACTCCTAAGCATACCAATGTACTCCGAATCCATTGGCAATGTCCATTTTGCTCCGAATTCATTGAGAATTCATTTAACCCTAAATGGATTTTCCATTTAACCCCAATGGGATTTTCCCAAGGTATTTTCATTAAACTTCAGACTCTTATTTTCTAACCCACCACAAATTGTTTTGAATTTTATTTTTTTCATTTTAGACAATTTTGTTTCCTTGTTTTTAAACACTTAATCCCATATTTATGACTTTATAGGCAAGTTCTTTCCACGCTACCCTGTCAAGCTCAACTTCTTTTAATTGCTTTATTTTAGGCAATAAGCTATTGCCTATTTACGTCATCTCAGATCTACTCAGCATTCCTTTCAGCTTTTCATCCAAGTTGTTGTAAAAATGTTGAAGGCTATAGGAGTAAAGATTGGATCTTGTGATGCCTCACTAATTCTTACCTGCAGTTATGGATCAGAGTTACCCTGTGGTAAGATGGCGGCCGATAAATGTAATAAATAAATTACAATTTGTCTAGTCTGGTTTTTAAGCTGGCTATCTAATCAGTTTAATGCCACCCCATCCAGCCCATATTTTAATTAACTTAGTAATCGGACTCTAATGACATATCTTGTCAACTTCTTGCTGAAGTCAAGATTTATTGATGGAACTGTTCTGGAGATAGAGAGACTGTTTCTTCTGTGAGACCATGAAAAAGAATGTCTTGTGTGTCTCTAGGTTTACATTATTATTGTCTTCCACTGGATTTGTTCCTCTGGGTCTTTTCCTTGTGGTGAGATACTTCTCCTGTCAAACTCTGTTGACTCCTTTGTTGGTTTAATGAAGCTTATTCCTCCCTTATGTGCTGAATTGTGACTGCTACAGCCTCTTTCTTTTTCAGCCAAGCATCAGTACAAACTCAGAAAGATGTGTCAGATGGATATAAGACAGGGCCCCAAACACACCATAATCAAAACAAGCTTGTCCGCATCCATTCGTCAGGTTCACAGGTTAGCTAAGCACATACTGTCAACTTAGGCACTAGGCCAAACATGATTGTCTTATGAGCTTGCTCCATGAAAACTGACTCTCTAGTAAGACCTTCTTAAAGGATTTTCTTTTAGATTTGTTGTATGGATTTTTGCAGCCGGCTTTCTAATGTGATGCTAACAATCATAATTTTTCATAGACACGGGCACATTGCCCTGCTCCCTTTTGAAATATGCAACATTATTTGGAATGCGGAAGAAGATTTTGGAAAAATACTAAGCCAAAGAGCATAAAAGTCTGAGATAAGAAACAGAGAATAACAATTGGTCGAACTAGTTTAAATTGGCATTCTTAACTTATTCACTTTTTTCATTCATGTAGTTGATTTTCATTTTCATTCATTTTTTAAAAAAAGTTTTTGTTGTTTTTATTAAAGGAAAACACACAAAAAAAATCATATTTCATTACATCTTGTAGAAAGTGTATCCATTGGTTACAGGTAGATTTCGTGCGTTTCTTCCACAATCACATATATTTCTTTCAGTTTAAATTGTACATTTTAGAATGTATTTATTTTACTATCACTGTACCACCATTTTCATTTAATAGAGTTTTAAGGACACAGGCACCTACTGGCATTGTTAAAAAGATATCTAACATTCCCTCTCCCTTTCCCACCCCCCAAACTCACAAATTAACGCTTCTGTCCATTTTACTTTTACTAGTGGATTACATCTGCTTGTATCAAGCATTATATAATTATATTATATTATAATATATTATAATGTAATGTAATGTAATGTAATATTATATTATATTATATTATATTATATTATATTATATTATATTATATTATATTATATTAATTATATTATATTATATTATATTATATTATATTATATATATTATATTATATTATATTATATTATATTATATTATATTTATATTATATTATATTATATTATATTATATTATATTATATTATATTATATTATATTATATTATATTATATTATATTATATTATATTATATTATATTATATTAATTATATTATATTATATTAATATATTACTAAACAGAACCGTATTCATGAAACCAGAATTATTGGATTTCAAGCAAAGCTGAAAAACTGAACCAGGAGCCATAGTGGATTTTACTCTGTGGTCATCCCAGTCGCTGCCATAGCTTCACGTAAAGCTTACACGTTATCCAATTAGTTCACTGAACTCCTCAGAATCTGTTGCTGAAACTACACCCTCTGGGAGTGGAGTTAATGGCAAAGTGAATAGCTTACTCTGGTCTCTTCCTATTTCTATTCTATTCTATTTCTATTTATTAAATTTATAGGCCGCCCAATCCCGAAGGACTCCGGGCGGCTTACAGAAATAAAATTTAAGAAAAAGGTAAAAGGACAAACATAAGAAAACAGATTAAAAGAAACACACCATACACCCAGTCTAAGCGGAGCTGGACCTCGGACAAGAGGTCAACAGCCCCAGGCCTGCCGGAATAGCCAGTTTTTGATAGCTTTTCGGAAGGCCATGAGAGTGGGTAGGGTCCGGATCTCTGGGGGTAGTTCATTCCATAGGGCCAGAGCGGCAACAGAGAAGGCCCTCCACCAAGGCGCCGCCAGCCGACATTGTCTAGCTGATGGGACCTGGAGAAGGCCCACCCTGTGCGATCTTATCAGTCTTAGGGAGGTGTGCGGCAGAAGACGGTCTCGTAGATATCCGGGTCATGAGCCATGTAGGGCTTTTAAAGGTAATAACCAGCACTTTGAATTGTGCTCGGAGACCAATAGGGACCCAGTGCAGCTCGCGGAGGATAGGTGTAGTGTGGGTATACCTTGGTACTTTACTTTTACTTTTACTTTTGCCTTTATTTGTATGCCGCCCTTTTCCCTAAGGGGACTCAGGGTGGCTCACAATTCAAAAGGGAGGGGGGAAACAACAAACAGTAAACAATACAACATATTAAAAGAGAAAAAACGCAACAATCACACCATTTGAGTGGGGCTATAATCTTAACCCCAGGCCAGCCGGGACAGCCAGATCTTTACAGCAGCGCGGAAGGATTGGAGGGTGGTGAGGGTCCGAATCTCCACGGGGAGTTCGTTCCAAAGGGACGGAGCAGCCACCGAGAAGGCCTCCCTCCGGGTGGTACACCCAATATCACTCGCGCAGCTGCATTCTGGACCAATTGTAGTCTCCGAACACTTTTCCTCTATCTATCCTATCTCTTTTGGGACTCAAAGGGCCAGCATGCTGGAAATTTGTCTGTTTCTGCGTCGCTTCTCTGAATGCCATTTGAAGGGATACTTTTAGAGCAAACACGTCCCTTTTGCAGTGCTACACATTTCTGGAAAGATGATATACACAATTCCATGACATTTGCTTCCTGCCTGCCTCATTTTTAATCTCCAAGGTCTATTTAGTTCCAACTTATTTCCTACCTGTTTTGTCTGGCAACGAATGGGATGTCTTAAGGCAAATTATTAAAGCATTTCTCTCATTGTAAGTAAAGGAAAATGGCTGATTGAGAATCTGTTCCATTTGGTTTAGTGGTTAAGGTGTCATCCTGAAAACCAGGGGACTGTGAGTTCTAGTCCTGCCTTAGGCATGGGAACCTAAAAATAATGAGGTACAATAAGCAAATGAAAAAATAATCACAACCTGTACTGTACCTTGCTTAAAAAATATATGCAGCAAATGTCCAAGAACGCATTCTTTAATGTTTCAGGATTAACATTTTTAGAGTTCATTGTCTTAGGTTTTCACTTTCATCTGCAATATAAAAGCAAGACCTCTGTATTTACGTCAAGATATTCATTTGAAAACTAGTTTAATGCATTTTAAACATGCCTTTTAAACAATAATTACACACACACACAACACACACACACAGTACATGCAGGAGATTTAAAAACTAATTGGTAATAAATTACAATTGGCATATTAGCCCTATTTTGTTCAATCTGTATGGAAATTCTTAAAAATCCAATTTGAATGTAGTGAGAAATGCTGTCAGAAATGAATCCTGGACCTGAATCTAATTGTATATATTTCTCACTGCTAAATAAATCCAATTAAGCTGGATATTTTATTCCCTTTGAATAGAATTTGTCAAATGTGTAGAGTAAATAAGAGAATAGCAATAATGTAAAGCAGAATGGGGAAATATTTGTTTAATTATTGTATTCGATTTCTATAACCATCCAGCTCAATCCAATTGATTCTGGGCAACAAACAATATCACACAATAATTTAAATTAAAATAGAAAAATGGGAGAATATTGCCTTATTTAATGCCCAAAGCAGACAACCTCATGCCAATCCATTGCTAGCCAAGGCCTTTTCACATTTCACTAGTCACACATTCTTAAGATTAACAAGAAGCATAGCATTCACTTAAAAGAAGATTCAAAAATCCACATCTGTGGAGTATAGTTAATTTGAGAGATGTCAGATGAAGGTAGAAATCAATTCAATTTTTAATGCTGCATTCTGTTCTTATGCTTCTACAACTGAAAACCTTGTGTTATATTTCATTTACATCCAATAGGTTGGCTGTGTTTCTGATAGGGATAACTCTTGCCTAGAGTTCATCTCGCTTTAGCTGTAGATCTCTTATAAATGACAGGTTATAAAACTATCAAACAATGAATGCAGAACTGGAATGGAGTAATAGATACACAACAGTGGGAAAGTCAGTTGAAGAAGGACATTACATTTACTCTGAATATTAAATTAACAAAAAATAAATCTCAGCCGATGTTTTATTGTTGCCAGTCTACTCCAGTTCTCTTAACTAATTGGAAATTCATTATCCAAAAATCGTTGGAAATGTAATGATAGTAGGAATAGAATAGAGGAGAGAAGAGATAAATAGCTTTATTGGCCAAATGTGACTAGACACACAAGGAATTCGTCTCTGGTGCATAAGCTCTCAGTGTGCATACAAACAATGAAGTACTCTAATTATAAGATATCAGTAGGGGAAGATAGTGGAAAAGATAAGAAGGATAAGAGCCGAGGTGGCGCAGTGGTTAGGGTGCAGTACTGCAGGCCACTTCAGCTGACTGCTATCTGCAGTTCGGCGGTTCAAATCTCACCGGCTCAAGGTTGACTCAGCCTTCCATCCTTCCGAGGTGGGTGAAATGAGGACCCAGACTGTGGGGGCGATATGCTGACTCTGTAAACCGCTTAGAGAGGGCTGAAAGCCCTGTGAAGCGGTATATAAGTCTAACTGCTATTGCTATTGCTATAACAGATTAGCTTTCATTTGGTGGCAAGGTTGTAAAGCCCAACACTTCTGGAAAAACAGTTTCTTTCAAATGCAACCATCTTAAAAGATTAATTCCCATTTCAAACTGAACTATTTTTACTGAACTTTACAAAAACCATATACAGGTAGTTCTCTATTCAGAACCGTAATGGAGGCTGCCCACTACACTTGCACATCGTGATGGCCACAGGGCCAATCTGATTTTATAGCCTTTTTTGCAATAGTCACTACAGAAATGTGATGGTTATAAAGTGAGTGTGGTGATCGTCAAACAACGCTGTGGTTGTTAAATTGAAGCCATTGCTCACTGTAGGACATTTTTGCCAAAAACTGAAAGTAAAAGGCAGTTTTCACCAAAAACATGATTAATTTTGGTCACATGACCATGGGACACTGCAAATGACCTTAAATGCAAGCCAGTTGCTGAGCATCCAAAATATAATCATGTGACTTGTTGAAAGGATATTAAATGCTTTCTCCCGGAAACATGATTTAGCAATAGCAATAGCAGTTAGACTTATATACCACTTCATAGGGCTTTCAGCCCTCTCTAAGCGGTTTACAGAGTCAGCATATTGCCCCCACATTCTGGGTCCTAATTTCACCCACCTCGGAAGGATGGAAGGCTGAGTCAACCCTGAGCCAGTGAGATTGAACAGCCGAACTGCAGAACTGCAGTCAGCTGAAGTAGCCTGCAGTGCTGCATTTAACCACTGTGCCACCTCGGCTCCACTCATTAGGAGAAATGCTAAATTGTGGGATATTTTCTATATTTAGTATAACTTTGTGTCTTGAAAGTAAATCTGCTGTATCATACAATTCTAACTAGAAACCATTCCTTCATTCCACACTCAAAATTTATGTTTCGGTATGCCCAGCGTCCTTTTTTCAATTTCTCTAAATTAGAACAGACTTTTTAATCAGATAAATTGAATTTAATGTGGCACCTAATCTTATTCCATGATTTATAGTGTGTTGACCATGGTTCTTGATATTCATATTTGGCTTAGAGCTTAATAGCCATTTCTAATATTTTAAAATGAAATAATACGTTAGGTTATTCATGATTAAATAATGGGGTAATAGAAAACCATAATCTTAATATTTTGAAATTTCTTATTTATTCGTTTGTGTTTCTCCTTTTTCTTGTCCTTTTATATCTATTTACACATCTTCTTTAAAGTATCCCATTAAACAAACAAAAAAAAGCCCCCCCAAAATAAGATTTCTATACAAGCCTTCCACTTGGAGAACCCATATATATACTCGGGTGTGATATTTAGTATTTTAGTATTTTATTAGGATTTATAGGCCGCCCTTTTCCCTGAGGGGACTCAGGGCGGCTCACAATCATTAGGGAGGGGGTGCAATTCAAAATAAACAATATGTGAACAAAATAGAGTAATAAAAACACAACTTGCATTCAACATTCAACACTCGGGTGGGGCAAATTAGAGACTTATCCCCAGGCCTGTTGGGATAGCCAGGTCTTGAGGGCTGTGCGGAAGGCCTGGACGGTGGTGAGGGTGCGTATCTCGACGGGGAGATCGTTCCACAGGGTCGGAGCTGCAACAGAAAAGGCTCTCCTCCGTGTAGTCGCCAGTCGACATTGACTTGGCGGATGGGATTCGGAGGAGGCCCAGTCTGTGCGATCTTATCGGTCGGAGGGAGGTAATCGGCAGAAGGCGGTCTCTCAAGTAAAGCCACACAAGAGCATAAAACTACATTTTCTTTTCTTTCTTTAAAGTATTTATATCCGGTATAAGTAAGGATGCTCAGGGTTTCCAAGAGCAAGGCAAAAACCATTATGCATGATTAAATTGCAGTAAACAAGGCAACACATTATCAAGTTTCAGTATAATAGGAAAGGACCAACAGTCCTTGTATAGTAGGATCCCCAGCAATACATCACACCACAGGTGTCCCGGAAAAAACAACATTTTACATACCTTTAGCTTGCCTATAAACAATCAGAAGGAGTGAAGGAAGAAGGCAGGAACAGCTTTTGGTGACTGACAGCTAAATTCATCACAGGAAAGGCAAGGGCCCTCAAAGGTCAGGATTATTTGATCAAGGACATCTTCAGGGAGCAGTCAAAAAACACAAGATGACAGCTGCAATTCCATGATCAAAGCTTCCCTCTTTTTACATGCATTCCTCTTTTTTAAACAAAAATCCCCCTACTGCTCCTTACCCTCTTTGCATAACATGTAGAAGCAGAGCAACGGAAGACTTTAGGTCAAAAGTCCCCAACCTTTCCGTCTTATGGACCAGCGGGAGGGAGGAGAGGCAATGTTTCCTGTTCTGACCCCCTCCTCCGTCCAGTAACGAATGCCGAGACAAGCTTAACTGGAATGTCACAGCACTTTATTAGCAAGAAACCAAAACCTCGGTGGCTGAAAGCCAAGCATAACAAACAGATAAGAACCTTGGCAGCAACTCAGACTTCGACAGATAACAGCTTCTCCAGCGTTAGGAATGACGTTGAATCCTGCAAAACCAGGCTCTTCCCAGTCGCTCTTTAAATACTATCTTGAGAGGAGCCTAATTACAATCACCTGGGTCCAATTATCTTTGGTAACTACATAGCTGCTCTCTACATCGATCTGCCTGGCATTGCTGGGCATCCAGGAACAACTCCCTTGGCTCCTCCCCACTGCTCCAATGCATGAATTCAGGATCACACTCCCTTGGCTCCTCTCCACTGGTCCAAGGCTCAGGTGCCTCCTGGTGGCAACCAGCCTCTCTGCACCCTGCTCAGAGTCAGAACCCTGTCCAGGGTCCTCCACATCCTCCAGAGCCGACTCATAGGGCCCCCTCGCTGTTGAGTCTGGTGGCAGCTCCAATGGCTCCTGCTGGGCCACAACAGTTCCACATGAGTGGCAGGCAAGCGGGCACATGCAGCTCCATTGGCTTGTGCAAATGGAGTGCACAATCCTGCCAATCACCTCCTCGCGACCAATTAGATCACACAGATTAGGCCTCCTCCGAATCCCATCTGCCAGTCAGTGTCGACTGGCGACTACGCGGAGGAGAGCCTTCTCAGTAGTAGCTCCGACCCTTTGGAATGATCTCCCTGTGGAGATCCGTACCCTCACCACCCTCCAGACCTTCCGCACAGCCCTTAAGATCTGGCTATCCCGTCAGGCCTGGGGTTAGATTGTAATCCGTCCCCACCCGAATGATGAATGTTGTGTTTTATTTTTAATTATGTATTGTTTTATGTCTCACTGTTTGTATTCCCCTCCCCATGAATTGTAAGCCGCCCTGAGTCCCCCCAGGGAAAAGGGCGGCCTATAAATAAATTTTCCATTCCATTCCACAAGCTCACCCTCTGATTCCAGAAGTGGGATGCACACCCACTCCCCCCACTGCTTTGGGCAGCCCAGTTCTGAACAACTCACGGCCCAGTAGAGGCTGAGGGTTGGGGAGCTCTGCTATAAGTATTTTCCTTCAATCCTTCTGATAGGACTATCAATTTTTTTTTAAAAAAAATCCCTTTTGTAAGGTTTACATTATAATTTTGTGTTTCCTGCTCAAAATGGAAGAAAAACACCTCTGGAAGGGGTGATCCAGAGACCACAGTTTACTTATATGTTGATTAAATACAGGTAGTCCTCATTGTATAACCGTTCAAAGCAGGGGTGGGTTCCTGCTAGTTCTATCCTCTTCTATAGAAGAGGTACTACAAATCTACAGTGCTGTTTAGAACCAGTTCCCGCTCCCTCCCCCACCCTTCTGCACATCATCAAGATGAAGAGCGAGAGGAGGAATTCTGGGAGTTGAAGTCCACAAGTCTTAAAGCTGTCAAGTTTGAACACCCCCGGGTTTTTTTTCTAAAGGGTTTGGGGTGCAAGGGTCTTGTAACTTGACAGCTTTAAGACTTGCGTGCTTCAAATGCCAGAGTTTCTGAGCCAACATTTTGGTTGCTAAGCAAGAGCGTTGTTAAGTGAGTTTCACCACAGTTTACAAGTTGGCCACTCCCACCCAGTCACATAGCTGGCAAGCCACTCCCACCTGGTCACATGGCCAGCAAGCCACTCCCACAAAGCAGGCCACACCTACAGAAGAGGTTCTAAAAAATTTTGAAACCCACCACTGGTTCAAAGTTACAACAGCACTAGAAACAGTGACTTAAGACTGGTTTTCACACTTAAAACCTTTGTGGTATCTCCATTGGTCACTTGATCAAAATTTGGGCATCTTTGCAACTAACATTTATGATAGTTTCATGGTTCAGGGTCCCTTGATCTCCATTTGTAATCTTCCCAGCTGGCTTCCAACCAACAAAGTCAATGGGGGAAGCCAGATCTGCTTAACGACTGCATGATTCCCTTAACAACAGCAGTGATTGACTTAAAAATCATGGAAAATGTCGTAAAACGAGGCACAGCTCGCTTAACAACTGCCTCTCTTAGCAACAGAAATTTGAGGCTCAATGTAACCTTAATCAAGGACTACATTTAAAATGAGCCGAGGTGGCGCAGTGGTTAGGGTGCAGTACTGCAGGCCACTTTAGCTGACTGTGATCTGCAGTTCAGCGGTTCAAATCTCACCGGCTCAATTTCGACTCAGCCTTCCATCCTTCCGAGGTGGGTGAAATGAGGACCTGGACTGTGGGGGCAAGTTGCTGACTCAATTTGCTAAATAATTTGTAAACTGCTTAGAGAGAGCTGAAAGCCCTATAAAGCGGTATATAAGTCTAATGAATGAATGAATGAATGAATGAATGAATGAATGAATAAATAAATAAATAAATAAATAAATAAATAAATAAATAAATATTTGTTTCCTTAGAGAAGCTGAACAAGGTGTTGCTTTGCATGGGACAAAAATGTGAGTGGAAGTCCCTTAAAGAAAAAAAAAACTGATTTCTTAATCCATCCCCACTTCCACCTGGACGATGGAAGCAGTCAGCATATGTCATGATTTCTTTTTTATATATATATTTTTCAGCCTGCGGCAAATTGATGAAAATCACTGGTCCCATTACAGTCAAGACATCTGGAACCCGATTTGGAGCTTGGATGACAGATCCATTAGCATCCGAGAAAAACAACAGAGTAGGTGACTTATATTCTCTCATGCTGGGAGCCGTGAAGGGATTCTTCTGGCTGATTTATTATCCCTGAAATTCTAAATAGAATGAATGGCAGTGTGAAAGTGTTTTTAAATAAACAGGCAAATAAGCTTGTCTTAAACTTTAATGCCTGCTACACTTAAAGTTTATTCTGACTAGCGAGGTTCCCCAAAGCTCGGGCGAACCCTGGTTACAGAGATCCATTTGACTGGAGATGAACTAAGGCCATCTGCATGCAAAGCATGCTTTCTACATCTAATCTCGTTTTCCTTCCCGGTGCAGCTTGATTGCCAGAGAGAAATAAATCTTTTCTGTATCTGTAAGTCTAGCAATGGGGTGCAGTTTTCACACCCATAATCATCATGCCAAATGGAAATGGAATCTTGATTGAGGGGGACAGATGAGAGGGGCTTCTTATTTCAACTTTGAATGCTAAAGTAGAAATCTGCAGGAAAACATTGCAATATATTCTCACCTACTCATTGGAGTGGACCTGTTTAGTAGAAGAGCCAGTCGTGGCCTCCTCTACAATACATAATGAATTCAATCAGTCCACCTCTCCTTCTGTCTCTTCATTTTTCTGTTCCAGTTGACATTTATGGACATCCTGTGATGTTCAGTTCTTACTACCCCATTTCAGCAAGGAGAATTTACATTAGTGTGTGTGTGTATAATATATATATATATATATATATATATATATACTATATATATATATATATAGTATGTATGTATGTATGTATGTATGTATGTATGTATGTATGTATGTATGATATGTATATGTATATGTATATGTATATGTATATGTATATGTATATGTATATGTATATATGTGTTATATTTGTGCTGATAAATAAGCGGAGACTAGTATAGATCTATTTCAAGCTTGAAATAGATCTATACTAGTCTCCCTTTATTTATTTATCAGCACAATATACACAAAATGTGTAACAAAGGCAACCGTAAAAATATTGGGTTCTGTCGTGATGGACTCTTGTGACGAGCCGATGGACAGATAATGGAAGCTGTTAGCTTCCTCCCATAATTGGGGCTTACCAGGGTTGTGACACTAATATATATGTATGTATGTATGTATGTATGTATGTATGTATATGTATGTGTATGTCTATGTGTATATATATATGTATGTGTGTGTATATATATATATATCCTAGGAGCCTTCTTCCAGGCAGGAAACCATTTTTGTGTTGCATTTGTGCTGATAAATAAATAAAGGTTTCCTGCCTGGAAATCTCCTAGCGTGGAGCTGAAAGGCAAAAGGGAAGCAGTATGCTCCCTCCCTATTTGAGTATACCAGGTGCTTTGATATAACAGATAGATAGATGGATGGATGGATGGATGGATGGATGGATGGATGGATGGATGATAGATAGATAGATAGATAGATAGATAGATAGATAGATAGATAGATAGATAGATAGATAGATATATAGATGTTAGATGGATGGATGGATGGATGGATGGATGGATGATAGATAGATAGACAGACAGATAGACAGACAGATAGATAGATAGATGATAGATGATAGATAGATGATAGATGATAGATGGATGGATGGATGGATGGATGGATGGGATGGAGAGGAGGGGGAGAATGGAAATGGATTGATCATATAGCACAAAGGACTGAAACGTTGGGTAACTTTTTGCATCCATTCTTGAACAATTTGGCTTTCTTTTGCTACGGAAATAAGTCAAAATATGTGTGGCAGGGAGATGGGTAATATGTATTTAAAAATAGTGTATTGATTTGATTTTTCCAAAGCACGTGTTTTCTTCTCACTTCAGGTCTGGTATATGGACAGTTACACCAACAACAAAATTGTCCGCGAATACAAATCCATAGCAGATTTTGTCAGCGGCGCAGAGTCCAGGACATACAATCTCCCTTTCAATGGGCAGGAACCAATCATGTTGTCTACAACGGTCTCTCTATTTCAACAAGTATCAGAGCAACATCATCATCAAGTATAAGCTTTGATATGGGCAGGTGCTTGCTCAGCGCAGCCTGGAGTACGCTGGCTTTCACAACGTCTACCCTTACACCTGGGGGGCTTCTCGGATATCGATCTGATGGCCGACGAGATAGGTCTGTGGCTGTCTACGCAACCAATCAGAACGCCGGCAACATTGTCATCAGTCAGCTGAACCAGGATACCTTAGAAGTGATGAAAACCTGGAGCACCGGGTACCCCAAGCGAAGCGCCGGGGAGTCTTTCATGATCTGTGGCACCTTGTACGTCACCAATTCCCACTTAACCGGAGCCAGGTCTACTATTCGTACTCGACAAAAACCTCCACGTATGAATATACAGACATACCTTTTCACAATCAGTATTTCCATATATCACGCTTGACTACAATTCCAGAGATAGAGCTCTCTATGCCTGGAATAATGGGCACCAAGTCCTATTCAACGTCACTCTTTTCCACATTATTAAAACAGAAGATGACACATAGGTGTCACCACGACCACCAAGAAAGAGTGTCATTGTGCCGAACTCAAAAGCATCCTGCCGAGTTTCTTTTCAATTCTTTTTTTCTTTCTTTCTTTCTCAGTAAAAATGAATGGAGGAGGATTTTTCTACAATGTAATGTATTCCGAATATGGCAAAGTCTTTCTTTTAAAAAAAATGACCTAGTTCATCCTACAGGTATCTTTCTAAACAGTATACAAAGCCTGCTGTGACTTTGTCATGGGAAGTATTAAATGCTTATTTCAGGGGAAAGACATTGTTTTAAGAAACACGAACAAAATTAATGATCTGCCTTATATTAGAATCAGAGACTTAACGGTGGTGTAAAACTGCATGAATGTCTTTTTCTACCATCATCATTTTTTAAAAAATAAATAAATAAATTGCTCAACGTTAAAGTATATTTGGGCAATCATCTAAGGGAAAATTGAGAAGAATTCTTTGGGGCAAAGGTGTGCATTTTTAAAGCAGTGTTCCAAAATTAACCTGTTATGGATTGGGTTACTTTAAAGGTAGAAAGAGTAAAAATCCCATTGGCTATTACACAATTTCAGATGCGGTGCTGTACAGTCTGTTTTTAATCTCTTGCAAGCAGTTTCTCAATGATCTGTATTTATACCATTGTGTCTGCCACTGTGTACCTGTATCTCTTCACTTCTGTGAAAGTTAATTATTTTTTATAAAATACAATTGAAATTTAATCATAAAACCTGATTATGGCCCGTTCTTTTAATCATGTAAATTAGAGAATTCAGTCTTCACTTCAGAATCAAAAACTGGGATAGTGCCCTGTGCCAGGTGTGGTCCTAGCATTTTCCAAAGCTAACTGACTCTGAGAACTGATTATCAGGATGTCTTGCCTGGTATGTCAATGATATTTGTGCCCAATATTTCTGGAAGGGAAACCCACAGCCATGAGAAAAGTGATATGTCTGGCTCCAATTTTACATCTTGCAACATAGGAGGAATTGTAGACTACATTCATATGGAAAACCAAGAGTTACAGCATAACGAAAGCAGACTTTTGCTAGGTACAAAGCAGATTCAGTAGTGTTATCACCCAGCAGGAGCCGTTGGAGCTGCCACCAGACTCCAACAGCGAGGGGCCCTATGAGTCGGCTCTGGAGGATGTGGAGGACCCTGGACAGGGTTCCAATTCCGAGCAGGGGCACGAGAGGCTGGTTGGCCACCAGGAGGCACCTGAGCCTTGGACCAGTGGGTAGGAGACAAGGGAGAGTGAACCGGGACACTAGTAGTGAGTTGTTCCTGGATGCCCGTCACCGAGGAGGCTAATAGGCATCAGGAACAGTTGCACAGTTACAGGAGGTAATTGCACTCAGCTGGTGGTCATTAGGCTCCTCTCCAGACTATAAAAAGACTGCTTGTGCACACGCCCCTCTTGCAGAAGTCAACGCAGGAACTAATGTTGGATGAACAGTATTGTGAGCTTGGTAGGCTGGATTGCTGCAGGGCTTATCCGTGCTGATTGCTGCCCAAGCTTGTCTGTGCCAGTTTGCTGCCAGGACCTGTCTGTCTGTTACTTAATGCTGTAACATATCTTGGCTTGGAGTGTGTTGGTGTGGGATGAGGGGGGTCAGAGCAAGTAGCTATTCATCTTCTTGATCTGCCTGAGGTAAACAGCTCAGAAACAAAACTTTCTGATATTGATAGTTATATTCTGTCATTTTAACATAGATCCAGATTGGGTTAGTCTAGGAAAATGGTAAATGGGTTTGATTACTCTTGTTCCATGGTGCTGGAGCAATATAAAAAACTAGGAGCACAAAATATACTTCTCATGCCATCTTCCAAGCTTCTTGCTCCATATTATTTATTTTGGGGTGGGAATGGATACTTTTTTGTGTTTTAATTTAAACATGCATTAAGTGGGAATCTGCAAAGCATTAGTCTAAGAATAGCCCTGAGCCTGTTTTAAATTCCAAAGACATTCTGAGTAAATTTCCCCTTGCATCTCCAGAAAATATAATCAACATTAAGAACTTACCACTTAAAATAAAATAAAATATCTCTTCATTTCGTTTCTTACCACAGTTTTTATAAATCCATCTCTAAAACTTTCTTACTCCCTATTAAACCAAAATCCAGAAAGGGTTATCAGAAATGACTACAAGTATACAAATTACATTTATTATACCCAATCTCAAGCCCCCTTTTCTTAAAAAAAAAATCCCTCTGCCCAGTTCCTCTTTTGAAATAATCAAAATCCAGTCCCACCCACCCCCACCATCAAAAAAAAGAGAAACATTACCTGAAATAAAACCATTTTCATCCGGTCCTAATCAAGAAGCTATCCAAGATTCCTCTAAATAACAGTCCAATATTTTAACATTGGCCAAATAGATTAAGTTTGTATTCTTTCTTATTTTTGCCGGTGGTCTTTTAAATCCTCAAGGAAAGTTCTAGCATTTGCATTCTTAATAATGTTTTGAGTTCAGATTGGGTTTTACGCAGTGGTGGGATTCAGTCAGTTCGCACCACTTGGGAGAATTGGTTGTTAATTTTCGAGCAGTTTGGTGAACAGTTGCTTGGAAGAAATCATTAGGGCAGAGAACTTGTTAAATTATTTGAATCCCATCACTGGGTTTAGATCTCTAAAGCCAATATTTGAAAATAAACTATAGAGTTTGGATTCTGTGTATAGAACACAGAACACAGAACTGCGTATGACCTGGCTACCTGAGAGACCGCCTCCTGCCATTTACCTCCCAAAGACCAATAAGATCGCACAGATTGGGCCTCCTCCGGGTGCCATCGGCTGGTCAATGTCGGTTGGCGACTCCCCAGGGGAGGGCCTTCTCTGTTGCTGCCCTGGCCCTGTGGAACGATCTCCCCGTAGAGATCCACCCTCACTACTCTCCCGGCCTTCCGCAAAGCTGACAAGACCTGGCTGTTCCGGCAGGCCTGGGCTGTTGATGAGTATCCAGCCGCTAAGCGTATGCATGATGTGAATTTTTTAATTAACTGTATTCTTATTTTTAATTTTTATGTCTCCTATTTTGTCTGTAAGCCACCCAGAGTCCCTAGGGAGTGGGCGACATACAAACATCATAAATAAAATAAATAAAAAAAATAAATATAGTACTAATGGCTCCATAATTTACTTTACCTGATTCCATTTACAAAACAATTACAATGCCAATGAGGTACATAGATCAGCACTCCACCCAATATGATAGCTAAACTGGTGCTAGGAGCATCTCAATTTCAATTTAATGGATTTGTATGCCGCCCAATCCCGGAGGACTCTGGGCGGCTTACATAAAACAGTTTAAAAGAGAAGATATTAAAAATTTAAAATATAAGACAGAACGAATTAAAAAGGACACAACATGCACTCGATCTTAGTGGGGCTGAAGGTCAATCAAGATCAGCAGCCCCAGGCCTGCTGGAACAGCCAGGTCTTAACAGACTTCCGGAAGGCCGAGAAAGTGGGGAGGATCCAGATTTCAGGGGTAGGTCGTTCCAGAGGGCCGGGGCAGCTACAGAGAAGGCTCTCCTCCGAGGAGCCGCCAGACGACATTGTGCAGTCGATGGCACCCGGAGAAGGCACCCGGAGAAGATCTCTCTTTGGGATCTCCATTTTGATATCTGCTCTACCTGAATTCCAGAGGCTTTGTTATGGTCAGTTCCCCAGATAAAAGAGTTTGCCCAGCTAAGAAGTGTTACGGCCACCACTTGTTCTTAAACAAGGAGCAGCCCTCTACTCACCTGGATTCTTGGTGAGACAAAGCAGAAAATTAGAAAATTAGTTTTTAAAATCACAACTCTCACATTTTGCTTTTAATCACAGTTTCCAAGTAACTTCAAGTAATTTAGGAGTGCATGTGTGCTAAATTACAAAAGACACTGGAGTAATCAAGAGAAAAGGCTATATATTTTCATAAAAGCACACACACAAAAAACAAAACAATGTGTAACTGCCACCAGTTAATGAGGTGGGATCAGCACTCCAAATCTAACACTCCATCTGCCAAATAAGCTGAGGAAACAGAGAGACAGAATTTGTACTGGACGATATAAAATCACCCAGATTTGAGGATGCAGCCCCAAACAATTAAAAAAATAATTCTATCCATTCCATGCCAACTTTCCTGTACTGATTCCAGCTCTCCTTGGCTTCAGGTCTCCATTGCATGAAATCTCTTTAGTTCAGATGCTATTTCCCAGGCAAAACTCTGCAAGCAGAAAATTTTTTGACCTTATTTGAGACTTTTCTACCAGCTACTAGCAAGTCATTCAGGTACAGGTAATCCAGTGCTGGGATTCAAATAATTTAACAACCTTCTCTGCCCTAATGACCAGCTGGGTAGGAGGGGCTCGGTGGTCATGTGACTGGGTGGGTGTGGCCAACTCAAGGTCACTCAGGTCGATGGGCGCTTCGTCTTAGTTGTTACAATGTAGTAAGGGTTAACCGGAGAGGCAGTTTCTGTAAGCAGGGTCAATAAAGATTAAACTAGAAACAACATCAGAATATTTCCTTCCTGCCTTCCTTACAGGATGAGCCCTGTAAGTGAGAAAAACAAAAGATTTCTTCCAACAACCGGTTCTCCGAACTGCTTATCAAGTTACAACCGGTTCTCCCGAATAGTGCGAGCTAGCTGAATCCCACCACTGAGTAATCCCTGAATTGCAACCATAATTGAGACTGGATTACAGTCATGATTCATGCCAGTCATTAAGCAAGTCATCGTGTGATGGGCCAATTTTAGAGCACTTCTTTGTGGCCCTTAAGCGATGCAGCAGTTATAAGCAAAGACCGCAATCATTAAGCCATAATCATTAAGCAAACCTATTGTCCACAATTGACATTTTTTTTGCTGGAAATTGGAAGTAAATGCTTATTTCTGGCAATAAAAAAACCGCCGTAAGTCACAGTCATGAGGCTCTGGGATCTTGCAAACGCCCTAAATATGGATGAGTGTCCAAATGTGATCACATGACCACCTGGGGGGACAGCGACAGACATCAGAACTTTGATTCCTGGGTTGTAAATCCTTTATTTTGGAGTCCATAGTAACTTCAAACGGTCATTAAGCACGTAGTCACAAGCCGAGGACTATCTGTATGGAAAATCCTTCCTGTTAATCTATGACAAGGCCTGTCACAGTTTTCCACTGAAAACACACATCTTCTTGCAATCCTTCCTTTTGAATTTGGAAATCAGTAATTCATATTCATAGGAAGGAGTTTTAACTATCACTGAGAATTCCAAGCCAGATCTCTCTAAAAGGAACATGTACATCTACAAATTCTGCTAGTAAATTGGAAATGCTTTAATTTTTTTTCCCTGTTCTGGCTCTCAGTGTAAGTCTCTTGGCAGTTCTTTCTGGAGTTGCTCAAGATGATGATGCTGCTCCACAGATGGCATCTGTCACAACACACCAAGCAACCATGGAAAGATCTGCTTCGTTGAGTCTTCTTGGCAGTCATGTTGTCCCAAGACAAACACAATAATCAAGTCCCCGAAGAGCTGTTTGCACAGTAGGATAAAACGCTTCAATCCTTGATTGCTTCTCTCAGGAATATTCTTAGACTAGTCTTGTGATGCTAAATGCCATCTGCCTCAGTGGGCCAGATCCAGAAGTATAATCATGTTTGCACCACCATCACAAAACTAGAGAATTAAATTGGGATGGCTTCAGAAGGGGAAGATACAAACAAGCAGCCAATAAATATTTCATTGGAGAATCCTTATTCAGAGGATGGTGGTGTTTTAGTAATCAATAGCAATAGCATTAGACTTATATACCGCTTCATAGGGCTTTTCAGCCCTCTCTAAGCGGTTTACAGAGTCAGCATATCGCCCCCACAGTCTGGGTCCATTTCACCCACCTCGGAAGGATGGAAGGCTGAGTCAACCCTGACCCGGTGTGATTTGAACCGCTGAACTGCAGATAACAGTCAGCTGAAGTGGCTGCAGTACAGCACTCTAACCACTGCGCCACCTCGGCTCATCAACAGCTTTAAACATTCTACCCAGCAGTGAAAACTGTGGATGGAAACATACCTATAAACCGGTGGCATCCTACCAGTTGAACAACCGGTTCGCTTCATGCGCACTTTGCATGCATGCATGTGCAGTTGATGGAAAACAGCTGAGCGCAGCAATCCACTCTGCCGCGCTAATCAGCTGGGCTCAAAAACAAGGAAATAAAGGTAAGTGTCACCTGGGGGTCGGGCGTACCCACCTGAAGGACAGAGAGAACTGATTCACTCTCAGCAGATCTTCGGAGCTAACGGTATCATCCATCCATCTATCTATCTATCTATCTATCTATCTATCTATCTATCTATCTATCTATCTATCCATCCATCCATCCATCCATCTATCTATCTAGATGG